>NC_049254.1:9573048-9878048 GCF_011100685.1 Canis lupus familiaris | reverse complement strand
GAATTTGAGAAATAAACAAGCAAAGGGAAAAAGAGAGAGAGAGAGAGAGACAACCAAGAAACAGACTCATAATGATAGAGAACAAATTGATGGCTACCAGAGGGGAGGGACATGGGAGGATGGGTGAAATAGGTGATGGGGATTTTGGAGTGTACTTGTGATGAGCATGGGGTGATGTATGGAATTGTATCACTATATTGTACATCTGAAACTAAAATAACATAGTATGTTAACTAACTGGAATAAAAATAAAAACTTAAAAAATAATATATGTGCCATAAATGAAGTGTTGCATACACAGAGGAACATGATTATTAAAATGGAAGACTCATTATTAAAAGGATGCCAATTGCCCCCAAAATTATCTACATAGGAAATGCAGTTTTACTTGAAATTTTACTATGATTATTTTACAACAGGACAAAAAAATTCTAAATTAAGATGAATAAATGTAAAAATAATCTTAAAATAAAAACAAATTAGAAAATAATTTGGGATAATTGGAATTTGGATTTTTCTTCTCAATAATTATAACAATGTGATGTTGGCATAGGAAATAACAGACGTAACAAACATAATTGAAATCCAGTTAAAACATTGCTATTTTGAGTACAAGAAATGGATTTTTTTTTTTTTTTTAGTTTTTTAGAATTGCAGCTAAAACAACTCTGTCATTATACCCTTATTTAGAGGCTCAAACACAAATTTCCAACCCACCTATGAAGAGATCAGTGCAGTGGAGGATGTGATTTTAGCAAGGTGCAGAAAAATAATGTTGGGCAGTAATATAGAATAATTCTAAAACATATTCCCAGTCTTTTTCCTGTCAAACAAACAAATAAGGCAGTAAAGATTTAGGAACGCCAGGTTGGTAGATCCAGGATATGGGGCTGTATGTGGTGTTTCACCCCCTTGGATGTCAAAGTTACCTAGACTTACAGATTTTGAGATGAAAACTGTGAGAGAGGGCACCCTCTTTACTGAATGAAGAAAGATGACCAGGAGTTAAATAGGTAGTGATGAAGATGGATGAAGAGTACTGGAGAACCAGGTTTAAATTGGAGAAATGTGATCCAGGACACTGAAGAACAAGCAAGAACTTACTTGGCCTCACATATTCATTGTCATTTATATCTCTCTTTGCCTTCCTCTTCATTTTTTCTCTTAACTTTGCTCTTTTCCTTTTATCCCCCTGCCCCGCCTTTTTAAAAAATGCACCTGTCTACTCTAAATTATTGATGGGCTTTCTATAGTTTGGTATAAAATATAACTTATCCTATCTTAGAGAACAACAGTTAGCTCACTTGGGCTTCAAAACCTTAATATCATGACTTTTCAATTTGACTTATAAAGATTAAAATGTTCATTAGCCCAATCAGATATAAACTAATGGTAAATATTTCAACTAATATATAACTGTTGAAAGAAAGCAAACTTCTTAATATCCAAATTTAATATAAGATGTGATATTACACTCCCTAATCAATGTATTGATATTGTAGTGCCAAATATAATTTTGGGTTCAATTCATGAAGATAGGTGTGTTTGTGTGTGTGTGTGTGTGTGTGTGTGTGAGTGTGCTGCATGTTTGTAAGTTTGCACATAGGAATTTTTATAATAAGTAAGGCAGGGGGGACTATTTTGTATAGAGATTAAGGTAATTTAGGCTTATCTGCAGTAAGTAGGACCCATTGAATAGCAAACAGTTAAAGTATGAGGATTCTTGTTCAAATATCCATTATTTCTCTTTCAGCTAGTGAAAATACAGTGGAGTTTCCTTTTTTTTTTTTTTTTTCATGCCAATCATGAGGGAAAAAAGACACTGTATTCAATTCAGGTAGTATTTAACATGTTTCTGAATGAAAAACTTTTAGGAGAGGTTGGCTTGAGATGGAAGTCCTGTGTGATGACACATCGTATTGGGTTCCATTTTTGAGGTATTTCAACAAAAAAAGCTTGTTAATGGTGATCTGGTAAAAATTTTCTTGTTTCATTTTTCCTTTTAGAGATAGATGTAGGTGTTAGAGTATAAGATTTTCATTGTTTTGAAAAATTTTGCAGATTGCTATTAGAAAGAAATAATTTTAGAATAAGGAGAAATTCCTATAGATATGCAAAGTAAATATTACAGAAAGCAAGTTTTAAAAATTAAAATAATTTGAGCTTTTACTTGGATCTTTAAGTTTTCTTACTATTTTATATCATACTGAATAATTTACCAATTTATAGTTCAAAGTCAGCTTAATAAGCTGATATTTTGTAACTACAGCTATAATTCATTCAGTGTCAAATTGTAATCTGCATAATTAGCTTTTGAAACATGGCATTTATAAAAACCTTACCAAAATTAACTTTACCTACCCTATTACCTTTTATTTCATTTTTTTAACTTCACATCTTTAAATGTTTTAAGATTCTATTTATTTATTTGAGAGGGAGAGAGCATGAGATGGAGGAGGGGTAGAGGGAGAGGGACAAGCAGACTCCCCACTGACAACTGAGCCCAAATACAGGGCTTGATTCCAAGACCCTGAGATTATCACCTGAGCCGAGGTCAGATACTTAACCGATTGAGCCACCCAGGAGCCCTTAATATAACATTTTAGAATACAACTTTGGGATGCTGACAGGTCAAGTATTTCAGTGTAACACATGTACAAAATGGATAATTCAAAGTACTGACAAATATAATAGATACAAATTTAATAAGATTAACTGAAATAAAAAATAAATAGCACATAGTAATTTGAATTATATTTTGTCAAAGATTATTTATAGCAGTGTTTTGTTTATTTGACCATCAGTTTATTTAACATTACCTACTTAGTAAAAGTCCATGGGGTAGCGTAAATAAGGAACAGACTTAGGAAATGATAAAATCTCACAAAAATTCTGTTTACTAATCTATAAAAGAGTGGATTATTCCTTATCATATACATGATAGCTGACTGTATCGGCTTGTCTCTGAGCCCCCTCTCTCCCTGGCTCCATGCCTAGAGGATAGAGCCCAGTATAGAAGCCTCCATATCTTGATAGCCAAAAGAGTCTAGATCTCACCCCTTTGGGAAAGAGGTGATTTAAAATATAACATTCTGAGCTAAATGGAATCATAGAAATTATTCAAAGCAGACCAATCATTTGGAGAATCTATAAACCACAGAGATGAAGGAACTTCTTCAAAGTCATACAGCATAAACTTGGAAGAGATATAAAAATATATATGTTACATATATATAAAATTAGTATCATAAACACTATGAAGTAAATAATTTGAACATAGTGATCAAGCATGTAATTCATATAACAATTAAAATCAAGGCTTAGGAAATAATAAAGAAATGTAGACTACAGAGAGTGTAATAGAGCAAAAAAGGTAATGAGAAAAATGCAAAAGGATTTGTGTTTGGGAAGTATTGAAAGCTTGCATCTACTTTTAAAGAAAATTACTGCTTATAGGTCAGGATAGAGTATTTTCATTAAGCTAAAATGAAAGAAAATATTATATGGCCCATTTTTTATGTTATAACCTGCCAGTTCAGAGTGCGATATACTGAAGTTCTCAGACTATGAGGATATATAAAAGCATGCCCTTGATTTATCATATAAACTTACAATTTATAAGTATTTGTTATAAGTATTTGTACTCTGAAATCAAAGGCAAACGTGATGGAATGAAGAATGGTAATGAGGGAGTTTGAGCTGTTTGTAAAGCATCATAAGTTAAACACATAGGCTCTGATCAAACTTCCTGATTCCTATTTCTGTCCATTATTCACTACATTTGTGTCCTGATTACACATAAAATAATTTAGATAATTTGAATTCAGATTATAATTTCATATCCTTGGAATTTCTTTAGGGAAAAAGATTTTTCATGACATGCACTTCATCCTTTCCCGATTTGGTAGGTTCCAGATTTACTGTATTTTTTTAAGGCACTTTATGTCACCATTCCAGCCAGTAGTCACCTCTCAATTCATTCAAATTCTCTTTTCACTCTTTTCCTTCTACATTTCTTGTGAAATGTGCAATATACCACTCCCTAGTGTAATTATGTATACATATAAAGTATCTCCCTCTTAGTCTGTAAGATCCTTGAGAACTGTGATTGTGGTTAATTGGTATGTACTGTATAGGACTGAACAAGGTTGCTCCTGCAAACATAAAAGCCCTATGCAAATTTAGTGGATGAATATTCTCTCAAAGCATTAACAGTCTTAAATACATAAGTCAGTCTCACTTATGCATTGATTTGCTCTGTTTTCTAATAATTGTACTTGAATAGAACTTGTCTCAATTGTCTATTTTATATTTCCATTCATCTGTCCTAACAGCTCAGAGGATACTTTCAATCAAAATGGAGTATATGTTGAGTTTTCAGGAAAATCATGTTAATAATTTCCAAAAGTAATCAGCAGTCCCCCTTAGGTTGATTTCTTCCTTTCATCATTGCCAATCAGAAATAAAATTATTTTCTTCCAATATTTTATGTAAAAAGCAGACTTTAAATATTTTTTACTTTAGATGTAAGTTTACACAACCAGATTTATTAAAACTTAAATTTACCCATCTAATTATAAGTGTTGATTTGATTTGTGGTCTCAAGATTTCCTGATAAGAATTCGGGCCATGGTTTTAGCAAACGTTCACTTTGAACTTCAAACTCAAGAAAAATAACTGAATATTTGACCTTGTACTAAAAGAAAGAAACCAGGATCATAGAGCAAAAAATTATCTCCACATAGTATTCATCCTCTACTGCTTCCCACTACCATTTATTATAAGGTTTCCATTTCATTTTGCCTACGTAATGTCAGAAAGAGATAGCTAAAAATTAAAATTTTAATAAAATAGCTTTATAAATTAAATGAAAGGCTTATGATTTGTTTTTAATTTGACCTTCTCTAAAATCTCTTTCAAGATGTATAGTTATATATGTAAACAATTCTTGTTTTTATTTTTTATACCAAATTTGACTAAAGCAGTTGTTCACATAGATACCATCCATCCGTGAGGTGTTGTTGTGTGAAAAAAATTAGTTTGGCAAATCACTTCAGACGTCCTATAAGAAACCATATATAACCATCTTTATTATTCACAATTGCCCTGTATCAGTATAACATTCCTTTCTCTAAAGTACAACATAATAGGTGATGCATTAGTATTAAACCAATTTTCTAGTCAAATGAGTATGGTTAGAAGAGCGCTAATAGAAGTCTCAGTAATAATAATACAATTCATAGTATAGAAGGGCCTATTAGTCTGTAACATTGTGGTTTTGATATATTTAACTACTAACCTTTAAATTAATTTGTTGCTCTGCTTGTATTAATGTATTCTAAATCAGGCTAGATTCATTGTTGCTAAAAAAGTATTATGATGTAATACGAATCAATGTAATAATCAACATTGTATTTTCAGTCACATTAATATAGAGTGAGATTAAAACCATAATTAATATTCATGAAATAAACAAGCTCTTGTAAAATTATAAATATATAGGCATTAGGGTATTTCTATAAAATATATCTGCTTTCACTGAAAGTCATAGTCATAAATACTAATGATTTTGAGAAAATATGTGTATATATGGAGATATATTAAACAAAATGAAGTAAATAAGTTTGTTTTTCCATGACTGTTTACATCGATTTATCTTTGTTTTTTTCTTTCCTTATGAAACTAAGATTATTTTATTCAATAACTACAGTTCATTTTTCTATTTTAAAATATATTTAGCAAAAATTAATTCCATTGCTGTAGTGTGCAAAACAATACGTTAGAGCTGCAAAGAAACACAAATGTATAAGATGCAGTACCTGCCATTTCTAAATCTTATATCTAGTAGGAAGGAAAGCAGAGACTCATTTACATAATGTAGGATAGGAAACCGTGTTGAAGAAGGGGAAGTGGAACTGGGGACCATCGACTATACTAGTTTGCTAGTAACTAGGCTGCCATAATAAAGTGCTTAACAGAAATTTATCCTCTCATAGTTCTGGAGGCTAAAAGTCTGAAATCGAGGTGTTGTCAGGATAGGTTTATTCTGCAGGCTAGACTCCCTTGTAACTTCTGATGATTGGCTGGCCGTCTTTGGCTGTCAATGCATCACTCCAATCTCCAGTCTTATATTTCCATGGTGTTCTCCCAGTATCTCTTCAGATCATCCTCTCTCTGTACATGTCTATCTCTGGGTACAAATGTTCCCTTTTTATAAATACAATTGTCATACAGGATTAGGATCCAACCTAAGGACCTCATTTTAAACTGATGATTTCTATGAACATTCCATCTCCAAATAAGGTCACATTCTCAGATCTCAACATATCTTTTTGGGGGGATAGGATTCAACCCAGAACATCTATCTATATTTTGTTTCTGTTGTCTGTGGGATTTCAAGCCTGCCTGGTTATATCTGGTCAGTTTGTGACCTGGCAATAATCTATTGACATGAGGGATAAAGAAGCCTTCTGAAAGTGAGCTGAACATCTAGCTGAACATCTAGGAAAACAAAGTCAGCATACCGAGGTCAGTTCTTCTCTCTGACTTCCCAATTAATTGCCAAGCAACCTTGGAACCAAGAAGTTTCTTGTGTATTAGTGTTAGCCTGGAATAAAGGTTCTATATGGAACCCTGGGAGATCTGATGCTTATTTCCTTTTTAGGCATAAAGAGTTATGTGGTCCAAATAAATTATGCTATTTCCTAACTGAAGCAGCAGAGGTGTCAAAGGCACATATAAGAACTCAGAGAAAAAAAGAAAAGAAAACAAACTCTATTCGATCTGAGGTCAGGTATGTGAGTCTAAGAAAGGGGATAGTGTAGAGGCATATGTCCGAGATATTACAGGTTTCGTTCCAGGCCACCCCAATGCAGTGATTATCCTAAAAAAGAGAATCAAATTATATTTTTTTTTGGTTTCCTAAAGCATATAAAATTTATATTTACATTATAGTCTATTAAGTAAGTATGGAATAATACTGTGTCGTAAACATGTATATACCTTAATTTAAAAATGCTTTATTGCTGAAAGACGCCAACCATTATCTGAGCAATTTGCAATCTTTTAGCTGACGGAGGTTTTGCCTTGATGTTGATGGCCACTGATCATGGTGATCATTGGTGAAGGCTGGGGTGGCAGTGGCAATTTCCAAAACTAAGGCAACAATGAAGTTGGCCACATCAATTGACTCTATTTTTCATGAATGATCTTTCTGTAGCATGTGTCTGTTAACAGTTTACCCATAGTAGAATTTCTTTCAAAAATTGGAGTCCGTCTTCTCAAGTCCTGCAGTTGTTTTATCAACTGAGTTTACATAATATGTTAAACTCTTTATTGTCATTTCAGCAGTCTTTACAGCATCTTTACTAGTATATTCCATCTCAAGAAATCACTTTCTTTGCCCAGCCATAAGAAGCATTTCCTCACCCATTAAAATTGTGTCATAAGATTGCAGAAATTTAGTCCCATCTTCAGGTTCCACTTCAAATTCTATTTCTCTTGCTAAGTCCACCACATCTGCAGTTACTTCCTCTACTGAAGTCTTGAGCCCCTCAAAGTCATCCATAAGGGTTGGAATCAATTGCTTCCAAATTCCTGTCATGTGGATATTTTGACTTCTTCTTAATGGCATCTAGAATGGTGAATCCTTTCCAGACTTTCAATTTACTTTGATCTATCAGATGAATCACTATCTATGGCACCTATAGGCTTATGAAATGTCATTCTCAAATAATAAGACTTGAAAATCAAAATTACTCCAATC
Source organism: Canis lupus familiaris (assembly GCF_011100685.1). Taxonomy (NCBI): domain Eukaryota; kingdom Metazoa; phylum Chordata; class Mammalia; order Carnivora; family Canidae; genus Canis; species Canis lupus. Next base: position 9,870,283 of record NC_049254.1, on the reverse strand, counting down.
CACAGGCTGCAGAATGGATGTCGTGTTGGCAGGAATGCAGACACATTTATCTCACTGTACATCTCCATCAGAGCTCTTGGGTGACCAGGCACATTATCAGTGAACAGTAGTATTTTGAAGGGAATCTTTTTTTTTTTTTTTCCTGAGAAGTAGGTTTCAATAGTGGGGTTAAAATATTCAGTAAACCATATTGTCAACAGGTATGCTGTCATCCAGGCTTTGTTGTTGCATTCCTAGCACACAAGAAGAGTAGATGTAGCTTAAATCTGAGAACCCTTAGATTTTCAGAATGGTAAATGAGCATTAGATTCCACATAAAGTCACCAACTGCATAAGCCCCTAACAAGAAAGTCAGCCTGTTTGAAGCTTTGAAGCCAAGTATTGACTTATTTTCTCTACCTATAAAGGTCATAGATGGCATCTTATTCCAACAGAAATCTGTTTAATCTCCACTGAAAATCTGCCATGGAGCCAGGATAGTCAGAGGAGAGGATATGAAGAAAGACTCAGAGCCTCATTGAATCTTAATCTTCAGGGCAAGGAGACTGAGAACACTCATACTCAGACTCAGACCCTGAGGCTTTTTCTCATCCAGCTTTTATTGAGAGCTAGCAGATTAGCTATAGGAATGAGTAATTTTGGAAAACAGAGAAAAACATGTTTACTTCAAAGGGTACAAGAATAGGCTATTAACTCAAAGTGGGGGGTGGAGGAGCTAAAGCTGGAGAACAATGTGGTCAAGAGTCAGTGTGGCAATTCAGGACCTCACTATCCCCAGTGAGCTGAGGGCTACAAGATCTAGTTCTCAGATAAGCTCCATGCTGGTTACCCACAAAAATCTGTTGCTTAGTGTAGCGACCTTCATTTATTACCCTAGATGGAACTTTTGGATAATTTACTATAGCTTCTATGTCACCACTTGCTGCTTCACCTAACACTTTTATGTTATGGAGTTGGCTTCTTTTTAAAAAAAAAAAATTATTTATTTAAATTCCAGCTGGTTAACATACAGTGATACTAGTTTTAGGTTGACAATACAGTGATTCAGTACTTCCATACAACACCCAGTGCTCCTCATGACAGGTTTCACTCAATTCTCATCACCTATTGAACCCATCTCTCCACCCACCTCCCCTCTGGTAATCATCAGTTTGTTCTTTATAGTTAAGAGTCTGTTTCATTATGTAAATCTCATGTTAACTCAACCTCTGCTGGCTTCCAACTTTTCCTTTCCAGCTTCCTCACCTCTTTCACCCTTCATAAAATTGAAGAGAGTTAGGGCCTCATTCTGGATTAGGCTCTGGTTTAAGGGAACATTGTAGGGGCCAGTTTGATCTTCTATCCAGAGCACTAAAACTTTCTTTGTATTTGCAATAAGGCTATTTCACTTTCTTATCATTTCTGTGTTCACTGGAGTAGCACTTTAATTTCCTTCAAGAACTTTTCTTTTGTCTTCATAACTTGGCTAACTGTTTGGCACAAAAGACCTAGTGCTGGGCTTATTAGCTTTTGACATGCCTTCCTTACTAAGCTTTATCTTTTCTAGCTTTTGATTTAAACTGAGAGTTGTGTGCACTTCCTTTCACTTGAACACATAGAAGGCATTGTAGGGTTATTAAATGACACAATTTCAATATTGTTGTATCTCAGGAAGTAGGGAGGCCTGAAAAGAGGGAGAGGGATAGCGGAATAGCCAGCTGGTGGAGCAAAGTTACACAACATTTATTGATTAAGTTCATCATCTTATATGGGTACCATTTGTGGTGTCTAAAAGCAATTACAATAGCGACATCAAAGATCACTAATCACAGATCACCACAAAAAGTATAGTAATAATGACAAATCTGAAATATTGCAAGAATTACCAAAATGTGACATAAATGTGCAGTAAGCAAGTGATGTTGGAAAAATGGTACCAATGGACTTGCTTGATGCAGGGTTGCCACAGACCTTCAATTTGTTAAAATAAAGTAAAATAAAATAAAATAGAAAGAAAGAAAAGAAAAGAGAAAAAACAATATCTGCAAAGTGCAACAAAATGAAGTACAATAAAATGAGGTATGCCTATGTATCAATAGATTGCTTTAGTCACATTTTGCTGAAACTCAGACTGTTTCAGTCACTCAAACTTGGTATTGCTGGGGCTATATCTTTTTTTGCAGTCAGTGCTAGGAATATATTTTAATTTTATACTTAGAACCTTGACAGGAATACTTGCTTTGGCTGACGTCTCCTACTCAATTTTCAAGACCAATTCAAATGCTGCCTTCTTTGTAAAATTGCCCCTGCTTCTTCTATTACAATGGCATGAGTTGCCTGTTTGGTGTTTCCAAGGCACTCTATTTACTTTTTTTCTAAATATTTATCTCTCCTGGAAGAGTACTATCTTCCTGAAGATAAGGAATGTTTCAAATGTCTCTTTAAAAGCCTAGTGCCCAGAATAGGGTCTAATAAATACTGAATAAATGTTTCCCAAATGAATAAAGACATAGATGAATGAAATTTTGCCACAAAATAGCATAGATAATGATGGAATAAAAAAAAACTGCAGTATACTCCCATTTATTTTTTATTCCTGTTTTTAAATATTAGTAGTTGTGAGGTAAATAATAGTACATGGTATAAATCAAACAATAGTACATGACGAAACTATCTGATATATGTCATCTATACAGATGTATGTGACTACACATGTGCATATGTTTGTGTATTTAGAAAATCTCAACACTTGTTAGTTATTGTGCAAGCAGTGTCATTCACAGTTGTAGGATTCGCAACATATCATCATTGTTCAAGTCAGCCATATAATCTATATGAGGGAATTTAGCAGTGACATATAAATATTTCTGTATTGGAAAAATAGTTATGCTTGCCCCATTCTACAGATGTATTAACCTAGGATTCTGAACACTGAATTTTTTAAATAGGTGGAAGAAGCCAAAGTAGTGTTAATTCACATGAACATATTAAGTGTTTTTAAATGATAACTAGTGTCTTATTAACAGGCATAATGTTGTCTACAGCACCAGATGGTGTGGGCAAAGTATCCTGTGATGCCTCACCAATACTTTTATCTGAGAGCAGGTGAATGTTATGCTATCCATCACATTTTGCATATGCAGGGATCCCATGCCTCTGATTCTGTGATGGATACACATTCTAACATGGGCAGTTTGGAATATGCAGTGCTCCCCTTTCAGCCTTACAGATGTGGTAATAAATCCAACTGAGCTTTCTGCAGGGCCTGTCATGCCCGTGCACTGTTCAACATGAATCCGTTTCAGTGACAGGAGATGTGAATCCCACAGAACCTGATCGTCGTTAACATTTCTAAAGTGCTTGGAGGTTCCTTTGAGATAAAAGAAATGTTATAAATATTGTTATGATTATCTTTTTTTTCCTTTGAGAGAGAGATTGTTATTCACACAGTATACCATTTTTTTTTTCCTCTTGGAAAATATTTGTCATGTTGATGCATTCTCCAGTCACTGCCAATGAAGAAAAATGTTTGCATCTCTTTCTCCACAAACTGTGGGTGGGGAGAGACTTCAAATTGAATTAAGAACACATCAGCGAGCTCCAAATAAATGATTCAGCCTGAAGGCTGAAGTGTTACCTTTTATTCTATGGCCTATAATTGACACAAAGTGTGTGTAGAGTAATTCATAAAACACAGATTATGAAATAGAGGAATATTTTATTATAATGAAGGATCATTATTTTTTACAGTCAAAAAGAAGTTCAAACACCCTGATCATTAAGTAACATTACATATTTTCAGTTGAAGAGCCAGATTATGGGCTGGGAGCCTATTATAATAGGATTTAATGGCTTAGCATGTATTGTTTTCTGAACTCAAAGAGACTGAAAACTTGTAATAATAAATTTTACATTATTTTTGTTCTGGCTTGGACTTGTCAACAGTAAGAAATTGTGACAATATCTTCAAGAAAATTACAAAATGTAGATTTAGAAAAGAGAACACTAAAAATGATCTGGTCCAACAAAAAATTTAAATGGTAATAATAATAGTTATACACACTACATCTAGTGCACAGAACTTAGCTTGCTAAAATACGATAGGGCAATCAAGTCTGCAAATCTTCCAGAACAACAATATCATTCATGATTCAAGGTATTTCTCACTATAAGAGATTTTAATATTCTTATAAAAAAAACTACCATATTTAATTTAAACAACGCTAAAATCTTAAGGCACGAAAATAGATGAATACAAACCAATACTTGATTCTGGATACGTAAACAGCTGACATAATTTTCTATCATTTCATAATATCTTAGATTTTATTATTATTTTTTGGAAGATTTTATTTATTTATCTGACAGAGAGAGATACAGAGCACAAGCAGGGGGAGCAGCAAGCCGAGGGAGAAGGAGAAGCAGGGCTGCTGCTTAGCAGGGAGACTGATGCAGGGCATGGACCTGGGATCATGACCTGAGCTGAAGGCAGATGCTTAATGGACCGAGCAACCAGACACCCTGGCTAAGGTTTTATTGGGAAAATTTCATAATGGGTTAAAGATGTTGTTTTAACCATTTAGACCATTTTAAACCATTCAACCATTTTAAATGTTGTTTTAACCATTAAGATTGTAATAGAAGTAAATGTGATCAAGATATTATTTCAGAATATAGTCTGTCTTTTTCTCCTTAGTTGTGTTGAATTTTAACTTATATAGGTTTTGTTTGCCACAGAAACAACTAATTACCGTTCTAAAGGCAGCTATAGAAATTATGGGTAGAAAAAAGGGTTATCTTTGTGTTTCCATAAATAAAATTCAAAACAACATAAAAAGAAGGGGAAAACATGTTACCACCTCTATAACGTGTTTACGTCATTATATTTCTGGTTCTCTTATACTTCTATAACCCTCACATTTTTCACTACCCAAGTTACGATTCTTTGGTTAAAACTCATATATATTTTACAATGACATTGTTTGTCTAACATGTGAGACTTTGGGTGAGCTATGCTTTCAGACTCAAGATTACTCATCTTTCAGGCATCCCTGTCCTCTGGGTTCCTTTCAGCTCTAAAATTCCGTGAGATCTCAGTGACACTGCATTAGAAAGAATTCTCAATTAGAATTTAATGAATCTAGTTTAAGGATAGACTCATGCCAACAATGATAAGTAACTATTTGCAAATATATGCAATATATTTATTTATTTATTTATATATATATTACAGATAAATTTATAATGTGTATTACATATATATATCTGTACATGAATCTGCTCTATGTAGGTTGCTATACACACACCTCACACACATTTATAGATATACACATATATATGTATTATATATTTATACATATGTAAATTTTTATATATGTATATATATGTATGTATATATTTGGATATATACATATGTATATATTTGTATTTGTTTGTATATATACAAATATATATATATTTCAAATGACCCAAATGGTTTTGGGAACTCTCTGTCAATGAGATTTCAGGTTTCATCATAAAGCTGATTTGGAAGGAAAGGGGAACATATTGGCCAAATTAACCATCTTGCAAACTTGTAGAAGTATTGGGAACTGATCTACCAAACATGACACTGAAAAAGCTCTGAGCTCTAAGCCCCAGGAACCATGATTGGTGGAGGTGAGAAGAAGAGAAGAAAACAGAGTTAATTGAAGCTTTATATATACATGGGATAACTGATTCTTATATGGCATTTCCATCATGTAATTCTCACAGTGCATCTATAACCATCCTTATACCTCTCCATTCTATCCCCAGTCTATATCTAAAACACATTTATTGTTTTCTAGAGCCTGAACTCAGGAAAACACTAGTCTTTTTCTCTAAAGAAATTGAGTATGATTTGTATACACCCACATACAATGCTTCTTGTGTTGACATGTTCTTGAAAGAATTAAGCACTTTCTTTTATTCAAATGGTATCTGTATCCTGGCATTTAACGGGATGCAAGAAAATTAAAAATGGCTTCAGAAATCAAGAATATATTTTTAACCTAAAATTCTTTATCTTCACAAACCATAAATAAATGTCCAGAAAAAAAAGTTTACAATTGTACAAAGATGTGAAAATTTACTTACATGAATCTTTCATTTGGAAATTCTTTGGAGATGTACTTCAGTGAAATAAATTGGGAAATCAAGAAGATGAAGATATGGGTTTTAGGAATGATGTATATAATGCAAGGTGCCAAAGACGTTGTATCCCAGATGAAAGCTCTGGAACAGACCTGGAGAGCAACCTACACAGTACAGGAAGGTGTGATAGATGGAAGAAAAGCATAATGGGAGATAAAAAAAAAAATAAATAAGAGGATGATAGCATATTAAAGAGCTTTAAAATTTGAGGGTATGGCAATGTCAATTAATGCCAAAAACTCCCAAGATTTAAAAACTCTATGAAAAAATAAATTATTAGAGATCATGACTCAGTGACTTTCTGTGATCTTGGTAAAATACTCTATTTAGTGGCGTGAATGGAGATAATGCATATTTTGCTGGGCCTGTCATAAAAAAGACAGCTCAGTTGAGGTGGATTAAACAACTGAAATTTATTTTCTTATCAGTTCTTGATGCTGAAGTCCAAGATTAAGATACTGGCAAGGTTAGTGTCTTCCGATGCTTATCTCCTTGGCTTGCAGTTGATGTTTTGTTATTTTTGGTTTTTGTCTTTGTTTTGTTTTTGCTGTGTCTTTCCATGCTCTTTCCTGTGTGCATGCACATCCCTCATGTTTCTGTGTGTTCAGATTTTTTCTTCTTATAGGCACACCAATCAGATTGAATTAGGACCCATCTTCATGACTTTATTTCAAAATAATTACCTTTTTAGAAGAATATCTTCAAATACAGTCACATTCTGAGGTACTGGGGGTTAGAATTTCAATATATGTATTTTAGGAGGAATAAAAATCAATCCAGAAGAAACTTTTTAGTAAATAAAATGTAATCCTCACACATTAATGCAAATTAATAGTTTGTCATTTTATTATTAAAGCTTAGAAGATATTTTTGTTTCCACTAATAGAATTATATCCTTAAAAGTGGGAAATCACAAGAGATTACAAAATTGATTAAAATAATCACAATCAATAATAAAAAATAATAGAAAACCTGAAATATATATTACTAGCTGTTGAATAAAAGATAGGATGAGTTAAACCATTGTTTTCATATTGAAGAGTAAATGGATAATTTCTATGGTTGATGAATCAAACAAAATGCAGTATTTTACACAGAGTTTTGAAATAACCTCTTGAAAAAATAAAAACAAAAAATTAAAATGACAGACTAGTTGGAGTGGGATTGAGATAGGAAAAGGTAGCATGGGATATTTACTTATATAAAAAATGTCTAAACATTTTGAATCATTTCTGTGTAACTGTGGTAAATATAGAAAACAGTACTTACTATTGTTAGCATTCCATTATTATATAATATAGGGCTAGAGTTTACTCTGGGCACATATTATTTCTCCTAATTTTATCATCTGTCATTTTTTATCACAAGGTGTTAGGCTTTAGTAGACATGGACTTGGTGGTCTAAGTCTCCAAAAAGAACAGGAAATATGATGTTTAAACAAAAACAAAATAAAGAAAATACATAAAATAGTACTTTAATTGCCTTGACACACTTAAAAATTTGGCTGACATGATCATTTTCTAGGAAAATCTCAGGAATAATGGCAAATATTTCACAGGATAATTAAACATATTTTATTATAGTGCTTATTTATTTATTCATTTGTTTTAAGTCCAGTATGGTTAAATACAGTGTTATATTAGTTTCAGATGTGCAATACAGCCATTCAACAATTCTATACATTACTCAGTGCTCATCAGGATAAGTGTACTCTGAATCCCCATCATCTATCTCACCCATCCCCTCACCGAGCTCCCCTCTGGTAATCATCAGGTTGCTCTCCACAGTGCTTATTTTCTTGTTTAAAAAAAAATATGATGATTTGGGGCTCCTAAGCGGCTTTGTAGGTTGAGCATTTGACTCTTGATTTTGGCTTGGCTCACGTCATGATCTCAGGGTTGTGGGATCAAGCCCCATGTTGGGCTCTGCTTTGGGCATGGAACTTGCTTGGGATGTTCTCTCCTCCTCTCCCTCTGCCTTTCCTGTCCCTCCCCCGCTCTCATGCATGCCCTTTCTATCTCTAAACGAAGAAGAAAAAAAAGATGATTTGATTACTATCATGAGCAATCTTTAACTTTTTGAATATTTTTTCTTAATATTTAATTTCTACTATATTCTGTTTTTTTCTCCACCTCCTTGAAATCCTTAATAGTTTAAAAATTTTATTAGATTATTTAAATCTTAAAACTCTCCAAATATTGATTTCATCTTTTATAAATTCCCTAAGCCTTTGATTTATAGGTTACCATATTCTGGTTATCTATTATCTGAGGTAAAGTAGTTTAATAAATAAGAATTATAGGATTAAAATAAAAAGCATAAAACATTCATAGTTTAGATATATTCTGTTTGAGATATTAAGTCAGTGGTCTAAGTTATGAAAACTTAATCCATAATAACCACATTTCAAATTGTGCAAGCCCAGTTCCTTCTAGCTACCCATCCTCATACTAAACTGCTCTTGTCTTACTTTGTGCTATTTGCAAGTTTATGAACATTCTTATTACTGAAAAATAATTTTCAGATTCATTTTTCCATTCACTTGTTTGTTTATATTAACATGACTGATCTCCAGTGATTCTTTGTGTCTCTTTATCATAAAAATACAGGAAGTACCAACATGAGCTGTAAGAGCAGATTAATTTAAGGATTAATACACTATCTATTGATAGCAGTGCCACATCCTTGGTTTAAATATATGTTGCCCTTTCTTTAACAACGAAACAGATACGATTTTGGTTTTAACATACACAAGTGTAGTATAGTCCAAATCCATTAAATTTTTACCAGTTTCAACCAAAACTCTTCTTAAAGTTCCTGGTAAACCCCTTGCACAGTTTTCATCCTTTATTTTCACCTTTGTGTCTGTCTCAGCCCCTTACCTTTATGGCAAGCATGTACTCACAACCTTTTCCTTTCTCTTAAATTTATTAGACTTCCCTGTTACTGTTGACTCTTATTCCTCAGTGGACCTTAAATTATTACTATCCACCATTGTATTTCAAAATTAATTACTGGAGGAATTTGAATATAAAATGCAAAAAGTGGGAGAAAAATGAAGACGGAATGAAAAAGAAAGATAATGGGGGAGAGGGGAAGAGAAAAAGAAAGGGTAGAAGGACAGAAAAGTTAAAAGAGAGAGAGAGAGAGGTGGAGACTATAGGAGACAGAATGTCTCCAGTATTTGAAAGGCAATAGCTTTTTACCTAAGCACACTACAGATTCACCGTCATGTAAGAAAGTTTTTTTCTAAGTAGATGTAAAAAAGGATTTTAGAGCTTCCTAAGGTATGGTCAAGAATAAGGTACAGTTTCCATAAAACAAACATCCATTTCTTCTATTTTTATCTGTTAATTAAATATTACAGTGAGTCAAAAACAATTTAAGTAAATCTCCTAAATAGAAGAAAGGAATTAAATTTTGTATTGTTGTCAGGTTAGAGATAACTTCAGGTTGCATCAAGTAGAAGATTGCAGTGGGGGGCAATCAAACACAGGCCAAGTATTAATCAAAGGGCACTTTCAGTGGCAAGAAAAAGCCACCTCATAATGTGAGGTCATTTGCATTGGGATACATTTGTTCACACCTATTGAATTACCCATCCCGTTATATTACTTTTAGTAATTTAGGCTTACTGAAGCAGAGAAAGAGTTAGATTGACAATGATAACAGCCCAAAAGAGATGATTGTTTCTGTTTCCCATTTTCAGGCTTCATTTCTGATAAAGAGAATGAATTATAATGAAAAGTTAACAGTTAATCATGATAGCAATGCTTTAGTGTCTCATTTTCCCACCTAAATGTTCTATTTTGGTTCAAAAAAATAGTGGATGACAGGCATTTTTATATTGACATTTTGTTTTATATAATGATTATTTCTTTCAGTTTAAAAACACATTTTTTATATTCTCCAATGCTTTCACAATTTTAACTATGGATTACAGAAAAATGGGAAGCAAACCCTGTTGCCTAACTCATCTTGATCTTGAACCTACAATTCTATGCAATTAAAAAACAAAAAGGAAACGCCTGAACCCATTTTCTTTGAAGGCCTTTCGACTTCCATCTACACTTTAAATGAACTGATGTACTTGAAAGGAAACTTTGAGGAAACTTTTAGATATCAAGACATAGGATTTCTAAAAAAAAAATAAAAAAAAAATAAAAAAAAAAAGACATAGGATTTCTAATTCTGAAAAATTACTGATTTAGGGTAGTTAGAAAAATTGTTAAATATAGGAATTGTTGCTTGTGTTAGCCTAAGAAGTAAAGGCTGTGCTACACACACACATGCACACACACACACACAGAGGTTATATTTATAATTTATATAGTTTATAATTATACAATTGCTATAATTTATAAATATATAGGTAATACATATTATATGTATTAGATATCTGAAAGGATATATTTGGAATATATTTATTTGAAAGAAAACTTCCAAGGAAAGTTTGAGATATCGAGACAGGATTTATCATTATGAAAAACAGCTGACTTAGGGTAGTGAAGTTAGAAATATTGTTAAATACAAGAAGTGAGAAACATTGTTAAATGCAGGAATTATTCAGGCTTAAGAATTAAAGGCCCTGAAAAATATATATATATATATTATACATATACACATAGACTTATGTTTTGTTTATAGTTATATATAGTATATAATATATATATACTATATATATACTATATATATATACTAGTATATATACTGTATACTATAATATATATATTATATATATATATATATATATATATATATATATATATATGGAACATAGGGATAGCTGAGGACAAGGCATAAGCTTGGGGCAGCACATTGACAAGTCCTTGGAACTGGCAAAGGGCTATTCCGCTATGGACTTAAGGGCTTCGATGTTCATACTTTGCTAAGGGCAGAAGGCAATCTTAGCCTGACCCCCAGGACCCTGTAAGTCTACTTTTACATATAAAAATTCCTTTAGAAATTTCTTTTATCTCTAAACCCCCAAGTGACATGTTGGTGATCATCCCCCAAACACATGGCCCACCGATACACATCTAAAAGGTCTTATGACTCAGGTTTTATTAGACCCAATAAATGACCTTGTCCCAACCATAGCCAGCCCCCTCGAGGTCCTGGAAACCTTGCCTCCAAAATTCCTTAGTACCCTGTCCTCAAACCCCTCCCAACTCCCAGGTATATAATCAGCCACCCTTCACAGGCCCAAGGCAGCAGCTCTTCCTGTCCACGGGTCCTGTCCCCGGGCTTTAATAAAACCATCATTTTGCACCAAAGATGTCTCAGGAATTCTTTCTTGGTCATCAGCTCCAGACCTCACCTGTATTCCAAAACTTCATCAGTACATATCTGTGTGTGTTAGCTATACATATCTTTTTTAAGTAAATCTTGACAAGTACCGCTCAAACTGCATTTATCAATTTCTTGGGGGGTTTTTGGTTATAAAATTGCTATTGCTATTTGAAATTATTACATTCATGTTGAGTATATAAGAAATAGGCAATTATGTTATTGTAATTAGAATCAAGATATTCCATGAAAGCAGAGATACAAATATAAAGTTAAACTAAGTAAAAAATCCTCAGCCCTCATGTTCATTTGGAAATCAGAATATAAACAAAACTTTCTGTCTAAATTGAATAGATGGTGTTTTGCATTTATCTTTATAAAAAATGCATATATATGTTTGTGTGCCATATACAACTTATGTCCCTGATAAGAAGAGTACTAAAGAATGTATTTAATAAATCTGTAATGAGCTATTTCCCAATAAAAAGATTCTTTCTTATTTTCCTTCTCCATGTTTCAGGTTTTCTTTCAGAATTTCCCTCAAAATCACCATGCTCTGATGGTCTTTCTCCCTTCAATTTTTGTTGTTATTTTCCTCATCTTCCAAGAGTCTGTGACTCACCCCAAGGGAATGCCAAAAGAATGCCCTTTGGTTCCTTCTGTTCAGTGAGCCAAATCGAATTCATCATCTCCCCTCTGCCCACAGGCCCTCTCTTTCTATGGCATCTGTCTCAGATAACTACATCTCCATTCTGCCAGTAAAATATATTCTTTTACTTTTCCTTGCTTCCAAATTGAATCAGTTTGAAAATCCTCTCATTTTTTCCCCATAAAATCCCTTGCATCTGCCTTATCTTCTCATTTTCATAGCAACTTGATTAAAGCTGTTTCCTTCATTCTTACTTCATTGTTTCACTGTCTCTGTCCCGAGCTCTCCTCCTCCAACCAACTCTAATTTATAGAGTTATACCCTGTGGCTGTGTTAGTATTTTAAAAGTACCAATGACATTTTGAGAATGTCATCCCATACTCAAAAAATCTGCAAATACTTAAGAATGCATACAAACTCTTTGTCTTGGTGTTTCAAATTAGTCATAGCATGACTCCAAACTATCTTGGGTAAAGATACATTTATGTCCTATACATATGGAAACATCCCTTCTTGAAAAACTTCATTTTTTGATCGAGTGCCTTTTGCCCGTCTTCAGAACATGGTTCACTTCAGTCTCTAAGCAAATCTGTGTGGGAACACCTAAGCAATAGTTGCTAGCTCTGAGAAGTCCAAGGATGTAAGTTGAGCCAAAAGGACCTCCAGGAAGAGTTTGCCTTTATGATTAGGTGTGGAGTTTCGCACCTACTTACTGAAATAATAAATAATATTATATTATTATAAAAATAACATATTATAATATAATTTATAATTATAAAAAAATAATAACAGGGTTAATGCCCCAGGGGCTGATTGCTACCATTTTGTAGCCATGAAGGATGTCCACTTCAGGAAAGACTAACCAAAATCTTGAAAAGAGCAAAACCGAGAGACTTGTTTAGAAATAGAACTGAAATACTAAATTCCTCTGGCTGGAACCTGTTTACCTCTGGACTGTTTGTTATGTAAAATAGTTGATTCTCTTATGGTTTAGTCAGTTTGAATATAGCTTTCTGTTACTGCAGCCTGAGGCATCCTTATACATACCCCTTATCCATATTTGCAGGTAAATGCTCTGTTTAATGTATTACTGCCTTTCCCCCAGTTTTTCCATCCCCCTAAACTGCCCTCTCTCTGCTTCAGGATGTCTCAGTCCTCTTTACTCAAAGCTATGGGTTGCTTTTCTTGTTCTTCCAAGTAGAATTCCATTCTTCACTAGACTCCTATAACATTTTAAGGGACAAAACTATTATATGTATTTATCCTTTTCTAGCATATAGTATATAGTATACAGATATCTAATACCATATAATGACATATCTAGTAGCATAAGATGATAGATAGATATAGATAGATGATAGATAGATAGATAGATAGATAGATAGATAGATAGAATCAACATAGGCATAGTATATATTAAAGGAGAGTCTGTATCCAATTTATCCTCCCTCCATCTAGAAATCTTCACAAAATGACTAGTTCATGTAGTTGCTCAAGAGCTCCACACTGAATTTCTCCTAAATGAATGCATAATTTAGTCGGTTATGTGGCTAATCAGAGTGTGTCAGGAAACTTCAGGGTGGGACCATTTATTTATTTGATATGAAACCTTTATCATGCCTGTGATCTATGGTGTTTTCCTATATTCTACTTCTCTTTCTTGTTACAAAGATTCACTCTATTCTTCCTTCATTTTAAAGATCTTCAATATGCACTTACTTTTTACATTATTCTTCTGAAATACTTCTGTAGTCTCACAGTCTCCTCTTTTACAATATTGAGTAGCATAGGGAAGATGAAGGAATTTGAGCTTCTCTTTAAGAACTGCTGCGTGGGCAATTTTTAATGATGTTTCATTAACAAAAATACCACAGTGTCTGTTTCTTTGCATTGGAAGGACCATTTTTCTCCATTAGACACTAAGCACTAAGGGCTTTTCCTTCAAAATAAATGCTTTAAAGTAGTTTCTCAAACCATAGAATACAGAAAACAGCTAAAAGAGGCTGCTGTTCTAGTAGAAAAAAGGGGGGTAGTCACCAAAAAGGACAGAATTGGATTATGAATGTTAAGTTTAAAGTAAGAGGTACAAGAGTAAAGCTTCACTGTACAAAGAGAGACAAAAAGGAAAGAGAAAAAGAAAAGCATGTTTGCTGAAAGATTCAGAAGACTTTAAACTAATCCTGCTATATTTTCTTTAAAAGCCTTACCCTGAAACAGGAAGATGGAAGAAATTTCAATATGATACCCAGAAAAGAAAGAATTAGCTAATTGGGAAAATTATTTTTGCAACTTCAAGAAAGGGATGTCACCACTTTCTTGGTTAACAATTGAATCTAATGCAATTGTTAACAATTAAATTTCATTGTATAATGAGATAAAAATATATAAATATATTAACATAAAAATAACTACAAATCTCTTCTTTCCATCAGTCTTCCTCACTGGTCCAAAGAGAACATAATTATCAATCTACCTGACCAATCCAACATTTCTATTCCCATCTCATCCCCCTTTAAGAACTGTCTAAACTTTTATGATGTATAGTAGACAGAAAAAGCATAGAATTTAGAAGAAAGAACAAATGACCTCATAAGAAGAGACACAATCTACATAATAAATATGTGAAGGAGAGAGTAAAATCTAACAGACTGGGGCAGAGAAGTTTTGTTTCAGGGGTGAGTTAGTGAGTGAGAGACAGCATAGAATGAATACAAGTTAAACAGAATAGAAAGGAGGATAGAAGAGATTCTTGGCTAGTCAAGAATTTTCTTAAAAAGTGATAACATATGGATATAAGCAATGATTTCTGGTTACCTTTTGAATAGATTTTATTTTTTAGAGCAGTTTTAGGTTCATAGCAAAATTGAGTGGAAAGATGAGGGAAGCCCATGCACTTTTCTCAGTGTATGGACCTAGCTATTTCTTCTTAGCTTCTCTCCACTTCCTCTCATCCACTTTTCACAGAGTGGACAGATTGGAGGGGGCAGGGGCTCCCTCCCAGTAGTGTTTCTAGAGCTCAAGGGCAGCTAGTAGGGGTTTCACTATCCACATGTTTAAAGTCTAATAGAAAAAAAAAAAAAAAACAGGGGAGCCTGGGTAGCTCAGTGGGTTAAGCATCTGCTTTCAGCTCAGGCATGATTCTAGGGTCCTGGGATTGAGCCCCTCATTAAGATCCCTGCTTAGCAGGGAGTCTGCTTCTCTCTCTTTCTCTGCTTCTTCTCCTGGCTTGTGCTCTCTCACTCTCTCTCTCTCTCAAATAAATAAATAAAATCTTTAAAAAAAAAGAAAAAAAAAATCACTGGATATGAAGTTAAGAGAGACATCCAAGTCTACATCTACATGCTCATGTTAGTGACCTTGGGGTACCACTTTCAGATAAAAACATAAGCCTGAATGGCATCATCTAATATCCATGGAAACCATGAAAGTGATCTGAGAACTGAAAGAACAAACTGTACAACTAGAGGAAGGAAAGAGGTCACATTGTGGAAGGTAGGAGGTGTGGGGACATGATTTGGGGGAGAAAAGAATCATGGTGCTACAGAGGGGAGGGAGCCCTGATCATGGAGAGAGATAAAGAGAAATAAAACAGCATGCAGGGGCTTGCATAAGAAAAATAATTTCCCAAAACCATTGACTGGGAAAATCAGAGAGGCTGATTATTTTAAGTTTTAACAAGCAGCAAAGCTAAAATCTGATGTTTTAGACATTTAGTGCCATCTCCAGGTGGAGCCTGGTGGATGTAGTGGTGCTGTCGTGGAGGAGGGCAGAGACCCAGAAGCAGCAGTATGCTCTGAGTATCCCCTGAGTCACATTAGAAGAGACAGAAGAGAAGGTGGGCCTCTTAAGCTGTCCCATTCATTAGTATGTAAGTACTGACCCCTACTGAGAGTGGTAACTTGGATGCCAACTTAATGTATGTTGTCCCCTGAGCACTGATGTGACTGCCCTTCTGAGAGAAACAGGCCAGTGCAGTGAAACCCTCCCCCAGAGGATCAGAGCAGGTCTGTGCAAGTCTGTGCTATGACAGGTCCCTAAAATTTGGAATATTGAAACTCAGCTGCACACCTCAGATAAAGCACAGGAGCAGAAGACTCAGTCACAGGCAGGGTGAAGGTAGGGATCTGACAGAAACATGGGACACAAGAGGGGAGATGGACTGCTCTTCTATGAGGGCTTCCTGAGCAGTGAGAGACACAAATTCTCCTTTCTGGGGAAGAAAGCAGGCCTATGCCATTTTACCCCCACCCATCAGCACAGTGCCCCATAGTGCAAGCTTTGAGCCCTGTACACCAAGCCTTGCCCCCTGGGCTCTGCAGGCACCTTTTTTTACTAGGACAAGTGTGGTTGAAAGCCAACAGTAGCAGGCTCCTCCTCCAGAAGAATGGCACACCCACACATATACACAAGGTCAGGAGTGCTGCAGAGCTTCAGCTCTCGTGGAAATAGGACCAGGTACAGGCTTTTCCTAAGACATACAACAGAGTCCTTAATAAAATGCCAAGATGGAGGAATTCATTCCAAAGGAAAGAACAAGAAAAAGTCCCAGCCAGAGAGCTAATCAAAATAGATACAAGTAATATGTCTGAACCAGAGCTTAAAATAAATAAATAAATAAATAAATAAATAAATAAATAAATAAATAACTAAATAAATAAATCATAAGGATACTATCTGGGCTTGAGAAAAACATAGAAGAAACCAGAGAGACCCTTACCACAGAGATAAAAGACCTAAAAATTAGGCCAAAACTTATAAATCCTATAACCAAAATGGAAAACCAACTGGGTGTAATGACCACAAGGGTGGAGGAAGAAGTGGAACAAATAAGTAATATACAAGATAAAATTATGGAAAAAATGAAGTGAAGAAAAGGGGAAAGAAAAATACTGGATCACACATGTAGATTTAGGAAACTCAGTGACTCCATAAAACATAGTAAGATTTGTATCATGGGTGTCTCAGAAGAAGAGAAGGGAAAAGGGGCAGAAGGTTTATTTGAGCAAATTGTAATTGAAAACTTCCCTAATTCAGGAAAAAAAAACAACCCAGACATATAAGACTAGGAGACACAGATAACTCCCATCAAAATCAACAAGAGCCAGACAACACTAAGACATATTTTAGTAAGATTTTCAAAATATGGACATAAGGAAAGAATCTTGAAAGCAGCAAGGGAAAAGAAATCCCTAAATTACAAGGGAAGACAAATCAAGTTAGCAGCAGATCTCTACACAGAAAGCTGGCAGGCCAAAAGAATGGCATGATATATTCAACGTGCTGAACGGGAAAAATATGCAGCCAGGAATATTTTTTTCTACCAAGGCTGTCACCAGAATAGAAGGAGAGATAGTTTTTCAGACAAACAAAAGCTAAAGGAGTTCCCAACCACTAAACCAGACTTGCAGGAAATATTAAAAGGGACTCTTTGAGAAATAAAGACCAAAAGCAACAAAAACTAGAAAGGAACAGAGAAAATCTCCAGAAACAACTTTGTAGGTATCACAATGGCATTAAGTTCATATCTATCAATAACCACTCTGAATGTAAATGGATTAAATGCATCAATCAAAAGACATAGAGTATCAGAATGGATTTTTTAAAAAAGGTCTATCTATATGCTGTCTAGAAGAGACTCATTTGATACCTAAACATGCCTTCAGACTGAAAGTGAGAAGATGGAAAGCCATCTATCATGCTAGCGGACATCAAAAGAAAGCCAGAGTAACCATACT
Source organism: Canis lupus familiaris (assembly GCF_011100685.1). Taxonomy (NCBI): domain Eukaryota; kingdom Metazoa; phylum Chordata; class Mammalia; order Carnivora; family Canidae; genus Canis; species Canis lupus. The sequence goes on along the minus strand of NC_049254.1, from coordinate 9,852,456 downwards.
TATATCAGACAAACTACACTTTAAACCAAAAACTGTAATAGGAGATGAGGAAGGACACTATATCATCATACAGGGGTCTACCCAATAAGAAGGTCAAACAATTGTAAATATTTATACCTCCAACTTGAGAGACCCAAATATATGACTATTAATAATAAACATAAAGGAATTCATTGATAATAATACAATAATAGTAGGAGACTTTAACACTCCACTCACAGCAATGGACAGATCATCTAAGCAGAAAATCAACAAGGAAACATTGGCTTTGAATGACCGACTGGAACAGATTAACTTAACGAATATATTCAGAACATTTCATCCTAAAGCATCAGAATACATATTCTTTTTCTAGTGCAGATGGAACATTCTCCAGGATAGAACACATACTGGGTCACAAATCAGTCCTCAACAAGTACAAAAAGATCATGATCATACCAAGCATATTATCAGACCACAACACAATGAATCTTGAAGTTAACCTGAAGAAAAATTTGGAAAGGCCACAAATTCTTGGAGGTTAAAAACATTCTACTAAAGAATGAATAGGTTAATGAAGAAATTAAAGAAAAAGTATAAAAAATACATGAAATCAAATGAAAATGAAAACACAACAGTCCAGAACCTTTGGGATGCAGCAAAGGCTGTCATAAGAGTGAAGTATATAGCAATACAGGCCTACCTCAAAATACAAGAAAAGTCTCAAATATACAACTTAACCTTACACTTGAATGATATTGGAAGGGAAGAGCAAACAAAGCCTAAAGCCAGCAGAAGAAGGAAAATATTAAAAATTAGAGCAAATCGGGCAGCCCGGGTGGCCCCGTGGTTTAGCACTGCCTTCAGCTCAGGGCCTCACCCTGGAGAGGGGTAATCAAGTCCCATTTCAGGCTCCCTGCATGGAGCCTGCTTCTTCCTCTGCCTGGGTCTCTGCCTCTCTCTCTCTCTCTCTGTCTTTCTATGTCTCTCATGAATAAATAAATAAAATCATTAAAATAAATAAAGCAAAAATAAACTATATAAAAACAAACAAAGGCACAAACAGTTCAATAAAATTGGGACCTGGTTCTTTGAAAGATTTTAATAAAATTAACAAACCTCTAGCCAGACTTATCAAAAAGAAAAGAGAAAGGATCCAAATAAATAAAATTATGAATGAAAGAGGAGAGATCACAACCAATGTCACAGGAACACAAATAATTATAAGAGAATTCTATGAAAAATTATATGCCAACAAACTGGGCAATCTGGAAGAAAATTAAAAATTCCTAGAAACATGTAAACTACCAAATTTGAAACAGGAAGAAATAGAAAATTTGAATACACTGATAACCAAAAAGTAATTGAATCAGTAATCAAAAATCTCCCTACAAACATCTAGGGACAGGTGGCTTCCCAAGGTAATTCTACAAGACATTTAAGGAAAAGTTAGTACTCAACACCTGGATGGCTTTGGCTCAGATCATGATCAAGTTTGTGGATCAAGTTCTGCATCAGGCTCCCCACGGGGAGCCTGCTTATCCCTCTGCCTGTGTCTCTGCCTCTGTCTCTGATTAATAAATCGTTTTTTTTTTAAGAGTTAGTATTAGTTCTTCTCAAACTGTTCCAAAAAATAAAAATGGAAGAAAAACGAGCAAACTCATCCTATGAGGCCAGCATCACCTTGATCCAATACCAGACAAAGGCTCTGGTAAAAAAAAAAAAAAAAGGAAAATTACAGGCTAATATCCCTGATGAACATGGATGCAAAAATTTTCAACAATATATCAACAAATTCAATCCAACAGTACGTTAAAAGAATTAAACCACAATCAAGTGGGATTTATTCCTGGGCTGCAGGGGTGGTTCAATATTTGTAAATCAATCAACATAATAAACCAAACCACATTAATAAAAAATAAAAGGATAAGAACCATATGATCCTTTCAATAGATGCAGAAAAAAGCATTTAATAAAATACAGCATCCATTATTGATAAAAATCTTCAATAAAGTAGGGATAGAGGGCACATATCTCAACATCATAAAGGCCATATATAAAAGACCCACAGGTAATATCATCCTCAATGGGGAAAAACTGAGAACTTTTCATCTACAGTCAGGAGCAAGACAGGGATGCCACTCTCACCATTGTTATTTAACAGAGTACTACAAGTCCTAGCCTCAGCCATCAGACAACAGAAAGAAATAAAAGGCATCAAAAACAGCAAAAAAAGAGGTAAAACTGACTATTCATGGGAGACATGTAGGAAACCCAAAAGACTCCACCAAAAAGTTGCTAGAACTGATACTTAAATTCAGCAGTTAGCAGGATATAAAATCAACATACAGAAATCTGTTGCATTTCTCTACACCAATAATGAAGCAGCAGAGAAAGAAATAAAGGAATAGATCCCATTTACAATTGTACCAAAATGCATAGATACCTAGGAATAAACCTAACTAAAGAGGTGAAAGATCTGTACTCTGAAAACCATAGAACACTTATGAAGGAAACAGAAGAGGACACAAGAAATGGAAAAACATTCCATGCTCATGGATTAGAAGAACAAATATTGTTAAAATGTCTATATTTCCCAAAGAAATCTATACATTTAATGCAATAGCATTTTTCAGAGCTTGAACAAGCAATCCTAAAATTTGTATGGATCAAGACTATGAATAGCCAAAGCAATTTTGAAAAAAAAAAAAATGCAAAGCTAAAGGCATCACAATTCCAAACTTGAAGTTACATGGCAAAGCTGTCGTGATCAAGACAGTGTGGTACTGACACAAAATAGCACATAGATCAATGGAGCAGAATAGAAAACCCAAAAATATACCATAGCTATCTGTTCAATTAATCTTTGACAAAGCAGGAAAGAATATCCAAAAGTCTCTTCAACAAATGGTGTTGGGAAAACTGGACAGCAACATACAGAATGAAACTGGACCACTTTCTTATACCATACATAAAAATAAGTTAAAAATGGATAAAAGACCTAACTGTGAAACAGGAAACTCAAAATCCTAGAGGCTAACACAGGCAGCAAACTTTACATTGGCTGGAGCAACTTTTTGCTAGTTTCTGAAGACAAGGGAAACAAAAGAAAAGTGAACTATTGGAACTCCATCGAGATAAAAAGCTTCTGCCCAATGAAGGAATAAACAAAACTAAAAGGCAGCCTACAGAATGCAAGAAGATATTTGCAAATGACATATCTATAAAGGGTTAGCATCCAATATCTATAAAGAATTTGTCGAACTTAATACCCCAAAACAAATAATTCAGTTAAGAAATGGGCAGAAGATGTGAATAGAGATTTTTACAAAGAAGGTATCCAAATGGTTAACAAACACATGAAAAGTTGCTCAACATCACTAATCATCAGGGAAATGCAAATCAAAACCATGATGAGATATCACCTCATACCTGTCAGAATGGCAAAAGTTAACAATGCAGGAAACAATAGGGGTTAGAAGGTTGTGGATAAGGGGGACCCTCTTACACTGTTAGGAATATAAATTCGTGCAGCCATTCTGGAGAATAGTATGGAGTTTCCTCAGAAAGTTAAAACTAGAACTACTCTACCACTCAGCAATTACAATACTGGGTATTTACTCAAAGGATACACAAATACTGATTTCAAGGGATACATGCACCCCGATATTTATAGCAACATTATCAATGATGGCCAAATTATGGAAAGAGCCCAAGTGTCCATCGACTGATGAATGGTTAGAGAAATGGTATATGTATGTATATATATATATATGGTATATATATATATATATATATATATATACACACACACACATACACACACATACACACACATATATGTCTTTGGAATATATGGAATATTACTCAACCATCAAAAAGAATGAAGCCTTGCCATTTGCAACAGTGTGGAGGATAGAGCTTTAGTGTATTATGCTGAGCAAAATAAGTCAGTCAGAGAAAGACAAATATCATTCACTCATATATGGAATTTAAGAAACTAAACAGATGAACATAGGGAAAAAGGAAAGCAAAATATAAGAGATTCTTAACTATAGAGAATAAACTGAGGGTTGATTTAGGGGAGGCTGGTGAGGGATGGGCTAAATCAGTTATGGGTATTAAGAAGGACTCGTGTTGAGTACTGGGTGATATACGTAGGTGATAAATCATTAAATTTTGCTTCTGAAACGAATATTACTGTATAAATTAACTAGGATTTAAATAAAAACTTGAAGAAAAAGCAAAAAAGATTGAATAGGGAGTTCCCATATACCTCTTGCTCCTACATATGCACAGTCTTCCCCACTATTAGTTTGTTACAATCAATAAACATGCGTAGTTTATGTTAGAATTCCCTTTTGGAGTTATACATTCTACGGGTTTTGACAAATATATAATTACATGTATCTACCATTATGGTCTCATAGCAGAATAGTTTCACTGTCCTAAAAATTCTCTATGCTCTGTTTATCTCCCCCTACCACTAACACCTAGCAACCACTGATCTTTTCATTCCCAGCAAAGAAGTTTTAACTGCAAACATTTTTCCTATTCAAATTCATTTTTGAAAACCTGACAACACTATAGGATTATACCACATAGTCACTTGGTCCATGGCTTTTTAGTACTAAAATAATATGTGTGCTGTGTGGATGAAATAGCATCTTCCTTTGTTGAATAATGGAAGTTATGCTATTTCAACAAATCTTTTTTTAGAAATAAAATTCTGCATCAAATCACCTTCAAATAAATAGACTGAGATCTGATGTGATTTACTGGAATAAAAAGGATAATGGCCATTTAACAATATTTGTGTCTTAATCCCCCAGATTTTGTGAATATGTTACCTTCCATGACAAAAGGGACTTTGTAGATGTGATTTAGGTTAAAGAACCTTGAAATAGCTGCATAATACTAGATTATCAAGGAGAGTCCCATTTAATTATGAATCCTTAAAAGCCCTTTGCAGTTGCAGTCAGAGACAGAAATTGTGATGCTGTGGTCTTTGAAGATAGAGGAAGTGGAAAAAAAAAAATAACAAGGAATGTAAGCAGTCTCTAAACCAGAAAGCCAAGGAAATAGATTCTCCCCTTGAGCCACCAAAAAGGAGTATGACCTTGCCATTATAGTGATTTAGCCCAATGTGATCTGTATTGGATATGTGATCTACAGAACAATGAGATAATAAATGTTTCCTGTTTTCATCCACTAAATTTGTGACAATTTGATAGAAGAGCAATAAATGACTAATACATCTACTTGCTAGGCAGAGGTCTGGCAGGTAACAAATACACAAAACCCGGTATACAACAGTCTTATAGAATTCTCTGTGAATGAGTTAGATTAAGAGTTTTTTTTTTTTCCACCATATATTCAGATGAGTAATTTCCCTGAGCATACCCAAATTTTGATGATTAGGTTGCTCTATTGTGAGTTATGTGCATTTTTGGTTAATATAGTATTTCATTCTCTTAAGATATTCTTTTTGAGAAAGTTATGAAGTTAATTCAAAATGGCAGTCAGAAATGAACTCTTTTGATTGAACTATATTCACTTTTTTGGTTCTGATATTGAAAATGAATTTGAATTAAATTGGCTGTTTCTATTAGATAACGTACAAACCAATGAAAAGATCACAACAATGAATTAATCTTGATAAGTATATTGATAAAATTTAAGCTCATTTTGAAGCAACTTATCGTTTAAAAATAAGTGATATCTCCTTTCTTTTTCTCTCTAAAATAGATAAATCTTAGAAAAACAAGGAAGGAAAGAAGAAAGAAAGAAGAAAGAAAGAAAGAAAGAAAGAAAGAAAGAAAGAAAGAAAGAAAGAAAGAAAGGAAGGAAGGAAGGAAGGAAGGAAGGAAGGAAGGAAGGAAGGAAGAGAAAAGAAAGAAAGAAAAAGAGAAAGAAAGAAAAAAGAAAGGCACCTGGGTGACACAGTAATTAGGTGTCTGACTCTTGGTTTCAGCTCAGATCATGATCTCATTTTGTGAGATAGAGCTCTGCATTTGGCTCTGCACTCAGCACAGAGTCTGGTTGGGATTCTCTCCTTTTCCGTCTACCCCCCACCCCCCTCACTCTTTCTCTTTCTCTCTCAAATAAATAAATATTTTAAAAATGAGTGATGTCTCCATTAAGAAATATTTTTTTTATTTTTTTATTTTTATTTATTTTAATTTTCATTTATTTATGATAGTCACAGAGAGAGAGAGAGAGGCAAAGACACAGGCAGAGGGAGAAGCAGGCTCCATGCACCGGGAGCCGGATGTGGGATTCGATCCTGGGTCTCCAGGATCACGCCCTGGGCCAAAGACAGGCGCTAAACCGCTGCGCCACCCAGGGATCCCAGGAAATATTTTTTTAGAAACAATTGCACTAATTTCTTGTTTTTGTTATAGAAAAAACAAATTAAAAACAAATTCTCTCTGGCAAGCCAAACAATAATATGTAAAAGAAATGGAGATTAATTTATATGTAAGATGTTAGATAGGGAATTTTATCTTTTCAAAAATACCATATTCAGGAAGAGGTAGAATAAGGAGAATATTCCATTTGCCCTCTTGTGTTCATAAGATATGCTCTCACAAAGACTGATTAAGCATAATTTACAGAGAGCCATAGTTGAACAAAAAGCACCCAAGAGTTAGTCTTTCTGTGTAAAAAAGAATATCCACTGCTAAACTCTCCATGAATCTCTAATAAGAACACTGGAAGCTGCAGGAAGTCACTTACTTCACATTGGGATATTTGTTTTAAATTTGTCCAACAATGAACAGAAAGTAAAAAGGACAAAAAAAAAAAAAAAAAAAGGTCAGATAAAAATTGGAAGAGGAAAAAAATGTGTGATTTTCACTCACGTAGCATATACTGATATTGGGTTAAGATTCAAAACAAGCAGTTCAAAGAGGACCTGAGAGGGTCCAAGAAACGCTGCCTACCCTCCCTGCATCTTTTCTTTCTTCCTTTTTCTATGATACTTTTTATGCCTACAGAGTCTTCTATAGGCTGCTCTTCTTTTGAATCATTACTTTCAAGATATCGTCCATCTTTACCACTGTCAGAGTCTTTCTATTGATGTTGTGCACAGTCATGGTTCCTACTTCTCCCCCTTCACTTTATTTCCTCTCCCTTGTTCACAGATGCCCCAACACTGAGATATCTTCATCTTGTGTATTACTGTAGGTTGACTACATTTTTGACAAGAAATACGTTGTAATAAAATCACGAATAATTCTAGAAGATTTTACTCATCAGCAAAGGCAAAACTACAACTGCAAAAAAAAAAAAAAAAAAAAAAAAAACAACAGTAGACCTCTTTGTTAAAAATATTGGAAGTATATGTGAGTATTTAAAAACAAAGGCAAGGAGGAGGGGAAGATGGCGGGAGAGGAGGGTCCCCAAGTCACCTGTCTCCACCAAATTACCTAGAAAACCTTCCAATCATCCTGAAAATCTACGAATTCGGCCTGAGAATTAAAGAGAGACCAGCTGGAACGCTACGGGGAGAAGAGGTCGCGCTTCTATCAGGTAGGAGGACGGGGACAAAGAAATAAAGACACAAAAGGCCTCCGAGGGGGAGGGGCCGCGAGGAGCCGGGCTGAGGCCGGGGCGAGGGTCCCCAGGACAGGAGAGCCCCGTCCCGGAGACGCAGGAGCTGCACCGACCTTCCCGGGGGAAAGGGGCTCCAGGGAGGTGGAGCAGGACCAGGAGGGCGGGGAGGCCCGCGGGCTCCGGGGACACTGACAGGCACCTGCACCCCGGGGGAGTGCGCCGAGCTCCCTAAGGGCTGCAGCGCGCACGGGGGACCCGGAGCAGCTCGGGGGGCTCGGGGGCGGCTCCGCGGAGGGGGCTGCGGGGGGGAGCAGCTCGGGGGGCTCGGGGGCGGCTCCGCGGAGGGGGCTGCGGGGGGGAGCAGCTCGGGGGGCTCGGGGGCGGCTCCGCGGAGGGGGCTGCGGGGCGGGAACAATTAAAAGACCTTGAAGATAGATTAAGGGAAATAAACGACGGCCTGAGGAAGAAAAACCTACGTTTAATTGGGGTTCCCGAGGGCGCCGAAAGGGACAGAGGGCCAGAATATGTATTTGAACAAATTCTAGCTGAAAACTTTCCTAATCTGGGAAGGGAAACAGGCATTCAGATCCAGGAAATAGAGAGATCCCCCCATAAAATCAATAAAAACCGTTCAACACCTCGACATCTAATAGTTAAGCTTGCAAATTCCAAAAATAAAGAGAAGATCCTTAAAGCAGCAAGAGACCAGAAATCCCTGACTTTCATGGGGAGGAGTATTAGGGTAACAGCAGACCTCTCCACAGAGACCTGGCAGGCCAGAAAGGGCTGGCAGGATATACTCAGGGTCCTACATGAGAAGAACATGCAACCAAGAATACTTTATCCAGCAAGGCTCTCATTCAAAATGGAAGGAGAGATAAAGAGCTTCCAAGACAGGCAGCAACTAAAAGAATATGTGACCTCCAAACCAGCTCTCCAAGAAATTTTAAGGGGGACTCTTAAAATTCCCCTTTAAGAAGAAGTTCAGTGGAACAATCCACAAAAACAAGAACTGAATAGATATCATGATGACACTAAACTCATATCTTTCAATAGTAACTCTGAACATGAACGGGCTTAATGACCCCATCAAAAGGCGCAGGGTTTTAGACTGGATAAAAAAGCAGGACCCATCTATTTGCTGTCTACAAGACACTCATTTTAGACAGAAGGACACCTACGGCCTGAAAACAAAAGGTTGGAGAACCATTTACCATTCAAATGGTCCTCAAAAGAAAGCAGGGGTAGCCATCCTTATATCAGATAAACTAAAATTTACCCTGAAGACTATAGTGAGAGATGAAGAGGGACACTATCTCATACTTAAAGTATCCATCCAACAAGAGGACTTAACAATCCTCAATATATATGCCCCGAATGTGGGAGCTGCCAAATATATAAATCAATTATTAACCAAAGTGAATACTTAGATAATAATACACTTATACTTGGTGACTTCAATCTAGCTCTTTCTATTCTAGATAGGTCTTCTAAGCACAACATCTCCAAAGAAACGAGAGCTTTAAATGATACACTGGACCAGATGGATTTCACAGATATCTACAGAACTTTACATCCAAACTCAACTGAATACACATTCTTCTCAAATGCACATGGACTTTCTCCAGAATAGACCACATACTGGGTCACAAATCAGGTCTGAACTGATACCAAAAGATTGGGATCGTCCCCTGCATATTCTCAGACCATAATGCCTTGAAATTAGAACTAAATCACAACAAGAAGTATGGAAGGACCTCAAACACGTGGAAGTTAAGGACCATCCTCCTAAAAGATGAAAGGGTCAACCAGGAAATTAAGGAAGAATTAAAAAGATTCATGGAAACTAATGAGAATGAAGATACAACCGTTCAAAATCTTTGGGATGCAGCAAAAGCAGTCCTAAGGGGGAAATACATCGCAATACAAGCATCCATCCAAAAACTGGAAAGAACTCAAATACAAAAGCTAACCTTACACCTAAAGGAGCTAGAGAAAAAAAAGCAGATAGATCCTACACCCAGCAGAAGAGAGTTAATAAAGATTCGAGCAGAACTCAACGAAATCGAGACCAGAAGAACTGTGGAACAGATCAACAGAACCAGGAGTTGGTTCTTTGAAAGAATTAATAAGATAGATAAACCATTAGCCAACCTTATCAAAGAGAAGAGAGAGAAGACTCAAATTAATAAAATCATGAATGAGAAAGGAGAGATCACTACCAACACCAAGGAAATACAAACGATTTTAAAAACATATTATGAACAGCTATACGCCAATAAATTAGGCAATCTAGAAGAAATGGACGCATTCCTGGAAAGCCACAAACTACCAAAACTGGAACAGGAAGAAATAGAAAACCTGAACAGGCCAATAACCAAGGAGGAAATTGAAGCAGTCATCAAAAACCTCCCAAGACACAAGAGTCCAGGGCCAGATGGCTTCCCAGGGGAATTCTATAAAACATTTAAAGAAGAAACCATACCTATTCTCCTAAAGCTGTTTGGAAAGATAGAAAGAGATGGAATACTTCCAAATTCATTCTATGAGACCAGCATCACCTTAATTCCAAAACCAGACAAAGACCCCACCAAAAAGGAGAATTACAGACCAATATCCCTGATGAACATGGTTGCAAAAATTCTCAACAACATACTAGCCAATAGGATCCAACAGTACATTAAGAAAATTATTCACCATGACCAAGTAGGATTTATCCCCGGGACACAAGGCTGGTTCAACACTCGTAAAACAATGTGATTCATCATATCAGCAAGAGAAAACCCAAGAACCATATGATCCTCTCATTAGATGCAGAGAAAGTATTTGACAAAATACAGCATCCATTTCTGATCAAAACTCTTCAGAGTGTAGGGATAGAGGGAACATTCCTCAACGTCTTAAAAGCCATCTACGAAAAGCCCACAGCAACTATCATTCTCAATGGGGAAACACTGGGAGCCTTTCCCCTAAGTTCAGGAACAAGACAGGGATGTCCACTCTCACCACTGCTATTCGACATAGTACTGGAAGTCCTAGCCTCAGCAATCAGACAACAAAAAGACATTAAAGGCATTCATATTGGCAAAGAAGAAGTCAAACTCTCCCTCTTCGCCGATGACATGATACTCTACATAGAAAACCCAAAAGCCTCCACCCCAAGATTGCTAAAACTCATACAGCAATTTGGCAATGTGACAGGATACAAAATCAATGCCCAGAAGTCAGTGGCATTTCTATACACTAACAATGAGACTGAAGAAAGAGAAATTAAGGAGTCAATCCCATTTACAATTGCACCCAGAAGCATAAGATACCTAGGAATAAACCTAACCAAAGAGGTAAAGGATCTATACCCTAAAAACTATAGAACACTTCTGAAAGAAATTGAAGACACAAAGAGATGGAAAAAATATTCCATGGTCATGGATTGGCAGAATTAATATTGTGAAAATGTCAATGTTACCCAGGGAAATCTAATACAATCCTTATTAAAATACCATGGACTTTCTTCAGAGAGTTAGAACAAATTATTTTAAGATTTGTGTGGAATCATAAAAGACCCCAAATAGCCAGGGGAATTTTAAAAAAGAAAACCAGAGCCGGGGGCATCACAATGCCAGATTTCAGGTTGTACTACAAAGCTGTGGTCATAAAGACAGTGTGTTACTGGCAAAAAAACAGACACATAGATCAATGGAACAGAATGGAGAACCCAGAAGTGGACCCTGAAATTTATGGTCAACTAATATTCGATAAAGGAGGAAAGACTATCCACTGGAAGAAAGACAGTCTCTTCAATAAATGGTGCTGGGAAAATTGGACATCCACATGCAAAAGAATGAAACTAGACCACTCTCTTTCACCATACCCAAAGATATACTCAAAATGGATGAAAGATCTAAATGTGAGACAAGATTCCATCAAAATCCTAGAGGAGAACACAGGCAACACCCTTTTTGAACTTGGCCACAGTAACTTCTTGCAAGATACATCCACGAAGGCAAAAGAAACAAAAGCAAAAATGAACTATTGGGACTTCATCAAGATAAGAAGCTTTTGCACAGCAAAAGAAACAGTCAACAAAACTCAAAGACAACCTACAGAATGGGAGAAGATTTTTGCAAATGACGTATCAGATAAAGGGCTAGTATCCAAGATCTATAAAGAACTTATTAAACTCAACAGCAAAGAAACAAGCAATCCAATCATGAAATGGGCAAAAGACATGAAGAGAAATCTCACAGAGGAAGACATAGACATGGCCAACACGCACATGAGAAAATGCTCTGCATCACTTGCCATCAGGGAAATACAATCAAAACCACAATGAGATACCACCTCACACCAGTGAGAATGGGGAAAATTAACAAGACGGGAAACCACAAATGTTGGAGAGGATGCGGAGAAAAGGGAACCCTCTTACACTGTTGGTGGGAATGTGAACTGGTGCAGCCACTCTGGAAAACTGTGTGGAGGTTCCTCAAAGAGTTAAAAATAGACCTGCCCTATGACCCAGGGATTGCACTGCTGGGGATTTACCCCAAAGATTCAGATGCAATGAAACACCGGGACACCCGCACCCTGATGTTTATAGCAGCAATGTCCACAATAGCCAAACCGTGGAAGGAGCCTCGGTGTCCATCGAAAGATGAGTGGATAAAGAAGATGTGGTCTATGTATACAATGGAATATTCCTCAGCCATTAGAAACGACAAATACCCACCATTTGCTTCAACGTGGATGGAACTGGAGGGTATTATGCTGAGTGAAGTAAGTCAGTTGGAGAAGGACAAACATTATATGTTCTCATTCATTTGGGGAATATAAATAATAGTGAAAGGGAATATAAGGGAAGGGAGAAGAAATGTGTGGGAGACACAGAAGGGGAGACAGAACATAAAGACTCCTAACTCTGGGAAACGAACTAGGGGTGGTGGAAGGGGAGGAGGGCGGGGGGTGGGGGTGAATGGGTGACAGGCACTGGGGGGGGGCACTTGACAGGATGAGCACTGGGTGTTATTCTGTATGTTGGTAAATTGAACACCAATAAAAAATAAATTTATTATAAAAAAAAAGGCAAAAAAATTTTTTTAAAAGCAGACCAAAAGGGAAAAAGAGCCTGCTGTATCTTTCCATGAATGTTATATATGTACTTATTAAATGAGAGAAATGAGAAAGCTATCTGAATTGTCTAAGCTAAACTAGTTTATCAAAGCATTTCAGGTTAAGTTTAATAGATATATTAGAATATCATTTATGTTTCTGGGCTTAGTTTGAATTTTCAGGTTAAATATTTCATAGCATTTAAATGAGCAGACAATCCCTAATTTGTCTTAACATGCTTGATTTTGAAGACTGTAAAAATCTACATTTTCTTCCAGAGTCATTATTCATTTCTACTGCACTTATTAAAAATACAATTCATTACAGTGCTTTTTTTTTCTGTTAGGGAATCTTTAAAAAATAGAAATCTGTCATATGCCGTAAACATGATATTCTAAACCACTTTGAAGGAATAAATTATTCACATTTAAATTTACTTTGTTAAGTAGTCAGGCTACCTGTGTAAATAGAATTTTCTTCAAAATGTGATTCAAGTTTGGCATTTTTCATATTTTTATGGATTTTTTTTCTAAAAATCTATTATGTATTTCATAGTATCATGTGCACAGCTTTGCCTAGCTTATAAAACCACGATGGATGCTAATCATGTAGAAGATTTGAGTTCTCCCTTGGCCAGTTGTAGCATTTTCTGTAATTTATCGGTTGAAAATATTATAAATATTATAACAATATTTAAAAATATTTGTTATTTTACAACTTAAAAGAAAACCATAGAGTGTTTGTGATTAAGTTTGAAGACTCACAGATAATAATTTTCATCATAAAAGTTTTTATTGGAAAGGATAAATAGAAATTGTTTTGTGCTCCTATATAAAGAGTGTAACATAGCATAATGAGTGGTGAGAATAGTAGTGAATATTATTACCAGAATTTATATCTAGCACTACTTTGGCATGCCACCTCTCTGCTAAACATCAGGAGGAAAACAAATGATAGAATTTGTGAATTTTGCTTTTGCTCAGAAGGACGAGTGCTTGTATTCACACTGTTTCCTCATTTATCTTATTCCATTTGACCATGGGGCATGCTCTTTATTACCCACTTTCCTTTATGCTTTCTAGTGCACACATCTAGTCCTGTACGTTGAGCATTTTTTTCCCAAATTGACTGCATCCTCCCTTTAAAATGACATTGTATATTAGACTTGCCATTTTTTAGAATATTCTGCCAAAAAAAGAACACGTAAATTTTGCTAGCAGTGGAACTTACGCATTCATTATTTGACAGATTTTCCAACAGAGCAACTGAAAAGAAGGAAAAATACATGAGAATATAAGAGTTAGTACCAAACACTGCACTTTCAAGAGCGGATTTGACAGGTTAGGGGAAGACGCAGAAACATCCATAAATTAGCAGTTGTATTTATGAATTAGCATGGATTCCGTATCATTTCATTAAGTCACCTTTACCCTGTATGTGCAATGCATGTCAGAGAATACACATCTTAAGGGCGGTTCCTTCAAATGTCATAAAATGGAAGATTGCCCGGAGTATCTTCATTTTTAAGGTAGTAATCCCACTGCTATGACTGCTGATGAGAAAAATACACATTCCGTGCCTCCAGAATTTTAAGGAAAGCAGTTGTTGAGTTTGACACTTCATTAGTCACCTCATACATCACAGGCTCATTATTACTTTTACTTTCCATATCTAAAAGGATTTCCATAGCAAGTGAAAAAAGGCATGAAAGAGTATCAGGGATTTGAGGCACACATGAAAGGAAAATGTGCATAAAGGGAGAAGGAAAGAGGAATAAACAGGATGGAAGCAACACTTCAAATGACACGGTGATAATGACTATTAACATTGTGAGAAGGTACCAGTCATCCAGCCATCTGCTCCAGACAGCAGCAGAGCAAGCAAGGTGAACGGAAACGCAATGCTTAGGAATTGCTTGATTTTCACTAAAAGCCTCTTTAATTCACATCGTCTTTGTTCAGATGATTCTGAACAAAGGATTCACAGAGACTAAAATGTGTGTGGGAACGGTTCAAGATCGCACCAAGATCCCATCTGATAGTCTCAGGAAAGTGTGGACACCCCCGGGGAAAACCCAAGTGGGTCACAGCAATGTAGTCCTGTCTTTTTTCTTTTTTTTTTCTTTTTTCTCTCCTCTTCTCTCCCCTTCTTTTTTCTTTTCTTCCCTTCCCTTCTCTTCTTCTCTTTCTTTCATTCATCCTTTTTCCCATTTTGTGAAGAATCTGAGATCTGGGGACTATTTCTCGACTCCTTCATGTCTAAAGGAATAAGATTCTGCTCATCAAAGTGCTTTAAAAACAGAATGATACTAGTAGCTAAGCCTTCAGTAAGTGGAAGTACCTTCTCAGTTTTCCTCATCAGGGGCTCTCTCTCCTAGGACTTGATAGCATTTTCCTGAAGTCTTCTGACCTAATGATCATCATTTCTGTTCTTGGCTCTTAAGCTTTTCTTGCCTTAAAAATCTACCCTTTTATTCTAATCTGTTCCCAAAGATTTCCATCTTTCCTGAATTGTAATTGTCTGATTCCCAAGCCATTTGCTTGTTCTGACTGGGATAAGGCATACTGTTGATATTGGCCAACGTACTGAATTTCTGCCATTTACTTTCATTTCTTCACAGAGAATTATCTAGCAAAGAAGGGGCAGGGGTGGGCATCTTGGTTAGCCCAGACACAATATTTATAATTCAATTTCCAATTATTTGTTGATTCACTCCTCTCTCTTCTTTCTCTCTCATATATTAATATATATATTTATATTTATACATAATTTATTTCTATTTTAATTCTAGTACTCTATATGATTTCTATTCTTTTAAATTTGATAAATTGTAGTAATGGCCCAGAATATAGTGTCTAACAGTGGCTAGTCCACATGAACTTATAATTAATATATATTTTGCAATTGTTGGGTGGAATATTTTATAAATATCAAGTAGGTTAAGTTGGTTGATGGTGTTGTACAGTCATCTATATCACTAAGATCTTCTCACTTGTTCTGTCATTACAGAAATGACTGTTAATGTCTCTCACTACAACTGTAAATTTGTTTTTGTGGGGTTTTTTAGATCATTTTGTTTCATGTATTTTAAAGGTACTTACCCCTGACAAAATTTCTTTTTATGAAATCTAGATTTCTGCTATTAAGTAGCTACTCCAGGTTACTTTTAGGTAGTTCTTACATACACTTTTCTATCCCTTTACTTTTTCTTTCTTTCTTACTTTCTTTTTCTTTTTCTTTTTCTCTCTTTTTTTTTTTTTTTTTTTTTTTTGAGAAGTGGGGAGGAGGGGCAAAGGGAGAGGGAGAAAGTGAGAATCTTAAGCAGGCTGCATGCCCAGCACAGAGCCCAAGGCAGGGCTCAATCTCATGACCCTGAGATCATGACCTGGATAGAAATCAAGAGTCAGTCATGTAGACAACTGAGCCACCCAGGCACCTCTCCATCCTTTTACTCTTAATGTGTTGTTATATTTATATGAATATATATATATAGATTTATATAATATAGACATTTAAAGTAACAACATATAAACATATAAGCATATCAACATATAAACAGGATATATTTGAATCTTACTTTTTCATCTAATCTATTTGTCTTTTAGTTTCTGAGTGTTAACTTTAGATTTCCTGTTTAATAATGATTGGATTAAAATATATCGACTTAGCAGTTCTTCTCTATTTATACATCTGCTTTTTTTCCTCTTAGCCCTGTAAATTTTATTTATTTATTTATTTATTTATTTGCTAATGAGTATCGGCTTACTGGCATGGGGTCCTACAGGGTTAAGACTGCTTCCTCACTACTCATTTCCCTGAATCAGAATCAGGATAATCAGAATCTAGATTGTTTTAAATAATTTTATGCCAAGGTATTATAAACAAAAAAAATCATTTCTACTATATTTGTATTAGATAATCAGTTGTTTGAACAACTGAGAATTTAGAGTTAATGAATCTTATTTTAGCTTTATTTATCTCAATTCCTATTGGTCCTTGTACCTCAGAAAGACAATTTTCTGAGTAATGAATGTTCTTTGTCTCTGACCCAGGAGTCTTCTAGTATACTGATAAACTTGCAGTAGATGAATGTAGGAATGTGCAACTAGAGAAAAATCTCAAGCCTTTCATAGTTTATTAAATATTTCTGCCTAGCTTCCTTCACACCAATAATCACCCTCCCTGCCCCCCAGTTTCTAACTATTTCATCCCCTCGGTTTCCTGCCTCCTTACCTCAGCAAAACCACTATTCTCTACTTGGTTTCTTCCTATATGCATTGTGGTCCAGAAAATGCCTGAGGAAGGAAGACACAGTGATTGTAGGGTTGATTTCTTGTTTTTGTCCCTCAGGGCTTACCTCTGCATTGTCTGTTGTCTTAGGTCTGAAAATTATTGTTTTATTTTGTATAGTATTCTAGGTTTTTTTTTTGTTTTTTGGGGTTTTTTTAGCATCAAGAAGACACAACCGGTACTTGTTGTGTCTTCATGTCTGGCTATTGTTTTT
This sequence comes from Canis lupus familiaris, assembly GCF_011100685.1. Taxonomy (NCBI): domain Eukaryota; kingdom Metazoa; phylum Chordata; class Mammalia; order Carnivora; family Canidae; genus Canis; species Canis lupus. The sequence continues at coordinate 9,835,310 of NC_049254.1, read as the reverse complement.
TGTTTGTTTGCTTTACTTTTGTTTTTCAGTTTGGTTTTAATTTTCTTAATTGAATTTATTTCATTTAAGTTAAATTAGTATTTTCATTATTGAAATTGTATTCTTTCCCCTCTTGGTTGGTTTTCTGGGTTATATTAGGAAAATATCCTAGGAAAATGTTCTCTGACTTTCTTATCCATATATATGTGTATGTAGGTAATATATATATTATATATACATAATATACATGTGTATGTGTATGTGTATGCAATATATATATTACATATAATATATATTCAGTAGAATATTCAAACTTTATCTCCACTTACCTGTTATTGACTTTTGCATTATGTTATTTAGTATATACTTAAAACATTTGAAGATATTGTGATTATTGTTTTGTATAGTTAACATTTATTTATGTTTATCTACCTATTCACTTTTGCTGGTGGTCTTTATTATTTCCTGCACTGTCATATACAGAGTAGTAAATTGAAGGAAAAAAAATGGAAGGAAAAGAAGGAGAAAAAGAAGAAAGTTGTATCCTTCTGATTTTACTAAGTATATTTTTGCTAGAAACATACAACTGAATTTTAAAAGAAGGGATGATGATAAAAATTTTATGAGATGTTTATTTTTGAGATTAAATATCTCTTAAAAGTATCTGAGGTTAACCACGACATTAATGATTTGGGTATGCCATAAATATTTACTATAAAGAATAATTCCTTATAATGGAATTACATACATTTAAGGGTTATGAAGAAAGTATAACTTCAATTTTCCAGAATGTGTTAAATATGATCTTATAAGGAGCAATAAATTAGGCTTGATCACCTCTCAAGGTAAATATCATGTCCAGACTATGTGTAATACTTAAAGAAGCTCCTCACTAAGCTGCATTAGTATGAGACTGCTCTAAGATTGGTAATTTGACTAAGTATTAACATCAATGGATGAAAAGTAGGAAAACAAGGCAAAATGCATCAATAGAGCTATAACAACACTATAGTTAGAAGAACAAGTAGAAAAAAAATCACATTTACTACTCACTGTCATGCCTAATTAAGATTCTTGGCAACAAACTGATTCCTGGCAACAGATATGGTATAATTGTTCTAATCCAAAACAGTTTTATAACCAGATACATTAATATAATACCTGATAATTTTATGAGCATCACACATGTAATTACCAAAGACTATTTTGATTATGATTATATCTTCTACTTAATTGATTCCTTAAATTGGGAATTTAAAACCCAGTTTGTTTTGGAGAGTCTGTAGTTGAACAGATAATTTTATATTACAAGTGTTGGAATCATCTGAGACTCTATAGTAAACATTCCTCTATTATTCCAAGGAAAGGAGGAAAAGTATCATCTGCATGATAAAGATATTTTTTATCATGAGCTTAAAAAAGAGACCCCAAAACAAAACAACACCTTTGTCACTATTCTTTCATATTTTAATACTTATTATTGGCTTTAACAGAGGGATTTCAAGATAACTGGAAATAATTAGGGACATTTTAAACAGTCCCTACTACCAATCTATCTTTCAAAGAAAATAGACTCATTGGCTACAGACAAAAGTAACCAATTTAATAATTAACTGTATTTCCCCAGTGCATAAATTAATCTTTAGAAGTAAGTCAGGTCCTTGGAAGTAAAATAAAATATTTTAGGTCCACTGAGATCTCTCTTTATAAACTAGTGTTGTATTATTAAAGGGACCCTAGGAAATTCAAAGAATTAATTTATTACTCAACTTATCAATATTACTCCTGAGAATATACACATTGATTGGTGGAATATGACTGACAGTAAGTAATTTCTTGTTCCCTGGTTTCTACCCAATATCTAAGTTTCAACAACTGCATTCTAGCATCTTTCCCAGAATTGTCTTCATGCTAGAAATTTGATTTTCTTAGTTTTTTTAAAAGCTTATTTAAAAAATTATGTTGTTTATTTTGTCAGATGCTTAAAATGCTTGACAAGGAAAAAAAAGTGAGAAGACTAAGATGACTTGAGTTGTATTTAAATCTAGGTCTCGGTCATGTAGTTAACCTTAGCTAAATAACTAAATTTGTTGCATGATAAACCAAAAAGTACTTTACAATGCCTAGCCTTTGCTGATATCTTAAATAAAACCCACTCATCATTTGAACATGTCAAGAAAAGCACAATCATGAAATCATATTTTATTCCTGACTTGGCAAAATATTTGAAAGACTATAAACTAGACAATTCTAGCAATGTGCATGCAAGAAACAAGGACTGCAATGTTTAATTTCTAAAGAGAAATATGCTTTATCATTGTCTTTTGGATTATTACACCTTCGTGGTTTAAATAATGAAGGAACACGGGCAAATTCTAGCCAAATCAAATAAAGAAATTGAGTTTCAAACTCTGATTTGATATTAGAACAGTATATTCTGTATTGATGCCCAACTTAATTCCCCTGATTCACGACTCCCACTCTTAGAAGCAGAATATCTTCCTGGAAGTGTCAACTGAAGTAATTATCTTCCAGTTGTTGAGACAAAAAATTAGGTGTGAACTTTAGCTAGTTACATTGTGACAGTCATTGTATGGTTAAAACATAGACTGTGTGAAGAATTTGTGAAGAGGAGATTTGTGAAATTACACTAGATATTATGAACATATTTTGCATACACACTTAAATATATGTATCCATTTTATATGAGCGTGAATCCTTCCTCTTCATATAGTTCCTTTGTCCTCTTGAACCATTTCTTCCTGAGCACAACAAACTGGCTCAATTCTTCTATTACTGTGGTGACTATTGTCGGATTTGCAAAAATTCTTCATCATCTCCAGATCTATAAAAAAAAAAAAAAAGGACTGACAGTCTACATGTCAAAACTTTTATTTTGTTATTAACATGTCCTGTCACATGTCCCCGATAATGTTACAACTACAAAACGCTCTATTTCCTAATTTTAGAATGGAAGGATATTAAATCTTAGTGTGTTAACCAGTGAAACAATACACAAGACAAATGGGAAAAAAAGTTTCTGTCATATAGCTCACTGAAATCCATTCTTTGAAAACTGAGTGAAAAAATGTCCTATTCCATATTTAACAAAACAATTTTAACAATAAAATTCTTGTTTTTTTTGTAAAAAATGTCCTTTTGCATTATTTAATTTAATTTTTTCTCCCACTAGGAGATGGTAGAAAGTCCACTAATGTGTTTTTTTGAGATCAGTATAAGTGGTTACTTATCTGACAAAGCAAACGAGTTGTCCTTCTGAAACATGAATGTGCAATTGATGGATGTTTTCTACAAGTCACACATAAAAAATGTATTTTAATTACTTAATTTGTTCATGGTGAAGGAGAAAGCTGTGTCATAGAAATCCAGGAAGAAAACTAAATCACAGAACTTTGAAGTATTTGTTATTTCTTGGCAAGATGGCCAGTTTATGAATAGGCCTTGAGCTTTGTAAACCACTCGGAATTTTGTAATGTCCTTATTTATCAGATAGTTCCTTTGGTTAATTGGGATAAGCAAAGGGGAAGAGTTATATAATCTTATATAACTATATTATATATTCCTACATATCACATAACTATATATATACATATTATAACTATATATATTCCTATAGATCACATATTGTAATGTGATTAGACATATGCAGTGGAGTGAGATAGGACATGCAACTTTTTATTCTTGTGCATGCATTAGTTCACTCTGAATGATTTTAGTTATATTTTGCTCAATGGGTAATGAGTATGAGAAATAAGAAGGAACATATGGCAATTAAAACAAATGGTATAAATAAGTTTAAGAGGAAATTAGATATTTTTATTGGAAAAGATGGTTACATAGAAAATGAATTAAGAGTACAGCAAGGAGTAAGAGATGCAGGTGGAAGCTAATATGCAGGCAGAAGCAGGGAATGAGTGACCATTTTCGACACTGTAGTTTCTTATGTCTCACTAGAAGAACCTATATTTTAAGATAATTACGTACGGTTGTGGAAATGGTAACAGCTGCATTTTGGCAACTTGGCATGCAAATTACTAGCTCTACTCAGGCCATGTAAGCATGAATTGATGAAAGATTTGAAAGAGAAGGACTGTCAACAGCTTCTGGTTGTAAGATATAATGAGCATCGTGAAAGTTAATGCAAGGATGATGACCTAGCGCTGTCTGCAAAAGTTCAAAGGTTCTGAATTCAAAGGAATCTGGGATTAGATCATATTCATAAAATAGTCGAGAGGGTACATATCTACAGGGAACACGACATTGTTATATATCCCAATTTCTCATATAGATTATATATTTTTAATTTTGTTTACTGGGTCTAGCATAATCTCAATTTGAAACAACTGCAAATGGTATATAATTAGGTCAGAATGTTTTGTTGTCAGGATTCTCAGTTGCTTATATTGGCTTATGAAAAGGTCATCAGGAGAAAAGGGATCTGAATAGCAAAGAGATTCCAGCTGGTTAGTTATTATTTTAATTATGCAATGGAATCAGCTATTTCCCTGCCAATATCTAAAGTTACTTACAGAAAATTTATTCAGAGACTCTGAAGATACTCTTTCTCTAATCTTTTCATTGCATGTTGCAAATCCATATTTATCAACCTTTCTGTACCTTTAAAACTTCCTATTGAATAATATTCATTCATGCATTCTCTCAACAGTAGTCATAGTGGGGCTGTGACATACTTGACACTACATATTATTCTCATTCTCAAAGAATATTTGGGGTGATAAAATCTACAGTTATTATAAAGCATAAATATAAAATATAATATGTATCCCTCTGAGTATACAATTCTAATTTCAGGTTTTCTATATTTCTTATAAGTTCAGTGTTTAGAATCTTGAAAAAATCAGCTTTTTCTGTTATCTTCTCTGTTTTTTCTCACCTATAATATTTAAATTTTCACTTTCTTTGACTATTAAGAAAGAAGAAGATGAAAAAAAAAAAAAAAAACCTTCATACTTTCCCTTAACCCAGTTTACCAAGCTTTAGGGTGTTACTTTGAATCTTATGAAATTTTCAAGTTTAAAATAACTTGGTCATATGCCATAGCAATTAAGGTATAGGAGTTTTTAAATTAGGAAGGGCAGGAGAAATTGGTAGATTTTATAATTCAATTCAGTCAACAGTTAATTGACACAAAAATGAGCCGACCTGGAGGTGCCTTTTGTTTTTTTTTCCACAGAGGCTTGTACCTAGCATCCCTTATCATACTACAAAACTGTTTTGAGCCCTTAAAATGGTAGCTATAGTGACAACATATCAGAAAATGAGGTTAAGTAACAACCTAAGAAATATTTTATTTCCTCTTTTGGGATTTTGGTTAATAATGTAACTGTGAGTTTAGGAAACAAAAGACCTGTCCTCAGATATTTTTTCCCCATTTTTCTCCTTCTAATCTAGCCTAATCTAGTCAAAATAATTTATTCACTGTCCACCTTATCTTTACGTGGGTGTTTTGGTTAATTCTGTTTCTGGAATCCCATTCCTATTCTCTTCTGCCAATCTAAATTCCCTGTAACCTTTGTGATCTGGGCTCAAATTCCATTTCCTTTGTGAAGCTCTCACAGCATTGGACTCTACTTTATTCTTGTGTTTTTTTTAACTTCTTGGTGATCCCCAGAAGGTTTATGTCTGAATTCCCTCACTCTTTTCAGAAAATAACATAAGCACACAGATAACTTAAAAATCCACTTTTCCTGAAGGTCTACATTAATTTGTAGGCATTTGGTTTGATTGTATAATTCCTATATACATATAAATGCATATATATACACAAATAAAGGTGGTAATTTCAATAATTGAATAATTCCTGTAAAATAATATATACTTCCTTTAACAGGAACACATTTTAATATTTTGGTGCTATTAACAAAGCAAAAAGAAATTGACTATTAGCAGAGCTCTATAATATGATAGGCAATCACTTTCACATGAGAGATCTAAGTTCCTGAGGGACATACCAGAAGACATGCCCATGGGGAAAAAAAATCAAACCTAACTTGGCAAGAATTTATACATAATAATGAAACATATAAGTGAACCCCTGCTTATCCCTCAAGACCCATAAATTACTTCCTTTTCTGAAAAATTTAGGTCTTGACCACAACTCTAGGGAATAATCACTAGATTGTTGCTTTCTCATTCTAGCTTGTACATTGCCTTATTAAAAACCAGAATACATGTATTAAAATTATTTATTGCTTTTTGGTTAACTCAATAAATAGATCAGAAACTATTCTTTGCTTGGTGAAAATCACTTTTCAAATAAATCAGAAGAGGAATTTTGAAAAGTATTGTATTTTAAATATGAAGCTATTTTTCCCCTACTTTACTGTTCACATATCAGAATATAAAAATATACCAAAAAACTGTAAATGCAGTTAAAAGTGTTCAGATGGTTTAAAAATTGTTAGATAACATTTCTGTGCTTTATAATTCCCCTTTAAGTTGATAAAGATAATGTGAAGGGATTTATTACTAGATGAAAACAGTAAAAACTTAGGTGTGGGAATTTTATTTTTTATCTGAGAATGTGGGTGTTATTAAATCTCTATGGGGGTGGACACTAGTAAGTGCTATAGATCACAACCACTTCTATTTAATTCCTGTTGATTTAATTTTATTTTCAGAGCTGCTTCTTCACAGATTGTTTCGGAATATATGGCTATGTGGGGGAGGATAGAACATCACGGCTATAACATTAAACACAGGCATATACATTCACAGAACCCACAAAACACAAAATGTGCTGAAGCAGCTGGAGTGTTCTTTTTTCTGATAGCAAGTTAGAAGACAGGAGGATGAGCAAAATTGGCAGTTGGATGATACTGACAAAAGCAGAGCAATGCGTGCAAAGAATTTACTGTGAGTAGGTCTGAGACTGACATGTGGGATCACATTTTACCTCTATTGGCAGTGCAATGATTTTGAAATTAAAGTGACTAGATACACAAAAATGTTAAGTGTGATAGCTCCATAAAAAGGCATTTCATACTTAAAAAAAAATATGTGTGTCTTTCGCTCAAGTAAGTCCCATTGGAGAAATGTGGGTAAATAGTGATATTTAATTTGAGAGGCTAGTTTGTTATAAATAGTTTGGTTCTATGGCTTATACAGTTTGTGAATGGTAAAAATTATATATAGAATAAAACTTCTTTTTGGTGCTAATTAGCTTATTAGTGCATTCAATGGAATTTCTGCAAAATATGTATACATTTCTGAAATTTAGTTACATTTGCTATCAGCAATTTTGACGAAAGATTCAGCCAAAACAAACAAACAAATCCACAACTGATTCAAGGGTCTTGGCCATGTAAGGATAAATAAGATTTTGATGTTACTAATGCATTTCAATTACCCTTACACCTTAAATTCCCATTAATCACCCGCAAATTGGGACTTTGTTTAACTAAAAATTATGTAAATCAAGCATTTATCCAGGGTGTATTTTCAGATTAAGGTGGGAGCTGACTCACTAAACCCAAATATTCTGCACCCTGTTCCACTCAGAAGCCATAGAATTTAGGAATATTAATCAGTGTTCTATCAACCCAGAGATGCATGGGGTCCCAAAACAGGAAAAAAAAAATGTGCAAGAGATAAGTTTAAGGAAGTTTCACCTTCCTTTACTGAGCCAGAAATATAGAATAATGAAGAAAGACCCAAGGTTATTTATTCTAAATTTTCACTAGTATTTCTGTTCCAATATCTATTTGAAGGAGAAAATTTCAAGGGCCAAGAATTAACTAAGCTAATAAATAGATAGTAATCAGTGTATTGCACTGTCAGATGAGAAATCAACATTGTGGACAAACAGAAGATGTATGAAAGCAACATCTTGTGAAATTATATTTCTTCATGTACTGCTTAAGGTATAGGAAGCCTTGTAAATACTTTTCAAATATGCAAGCATAAAGCTATGCTACATATAGTTAAAGAGTTGTGTTGATGTGTTGTATGCTACACATCCTCAATCCAGCATAGTTTTGTTTACAAAAAAAGGAGCTAAATAAGAATAATGGGGTCAGTAATTCAAGGCCCTATCATATGCTTATTGTCTGAGTCCCTAATCTGTATACATCCTAAACACTTTTTTATTATAAAGCATAAATAGAAAAATTAGTATATTGTTCCACTAAAAACGCATTTTTTTCATGCAGCTAAAACAGAAACAGAAACCAAATATGAGAAGCAAGTAGAGTTGAAATAGTGAGCCTACGGGGTTCTTGTCAAGCTTCAGGCCTGGGTGGCTCAGTCTGCACCTATATAACTCACACCATATGAAATAGTGTTTCAGCTCAGTGACGGACACCAGATTTGAGTTTGGGAAACAGAGTAATCTAAAATTTTCAATATATGCATCTTTTTTAGTTTTGTTTTTATTGACTGTATTGACTATTTATTCTCTGGACCGTGAATTTTCCTGCTTCTTTTTCTATTTTGCTTTCCTTTTTCTCCACCCCACCCCCAACAAATATTGCATCTAAAAGAACAGTAGAGACTGAAGCAAATAATATACATCTCAAGAACAAGTAAGGGCAAGCTGCTTCTTTTTTTCAGACCACTGAATTACTCTAATCTGTATTCTCTTGGCCTAGGATTTGTTGTATCTTTATCTAGAATCAGTTTTCAGATATCTTTAAATATTTTGAAGTTCTTAGGTAATACTTAGAAAATAAGGACTGGATCTCTATCACTTTCCTGGCTGGGTGCCGGTTTGAGGAGTTCCTGGGGAGTTATTTTTGTTTTCAATTCTGTCCTTGCCTCTCTGAACCTCAAGAGATCTTCCACCATCATGCCCGAGCCCCAGCCCTTGGGGAGTCACAACAGTACATTTTACTGAAGCCTATGGTATTTCTCTCCAACTTCCTCCCTAACCCCAGCCTTCAGCTGGATGTGGCAGGGCACTTGGGGGAGACACTGCCTACACTGAAGGAAGTGTTTCCCAGCCCTCCTGCCCACTTCCCAGACTTGGCACACTTCCTTACCTTTGGTGATGGAGGATGAAGGGTGTGTTGGTGGGTGTGTGAAGACTCACTTTATTCTGAGCTCTTTAGAATTAAAATCTGTCAATTGGCCCCTTATGTCCAATAAAGTATGTTAAGAATTCATTTGATTTATACTTACTACTATTTCTGGAGGATTTCCCCTACTTCTACTAATTCTGTCAGAGATTAAAGCAGCCTCAGGTCTTTTCTCTCCTGGGAAGGGCTCCACATTTTCTGTAATTTACTGCATTTAACTTTATTTGCATCCTCAGTTCTCTGATGCTGTGATGTCCAATAGAATAATCATTAGCCATATTTGGCTATGTATACTTAACTTTAAATAAATTATATCCCAATAAAATTAAAATCTGGCTCCTCACTTGCACCTGGTCACATTTCTAGCTACATCTGGCTAGGATCATATTGGACACTGCAAATATGAAACATTTCATTATCAATGAAAGTTATATTGGACTATGATGCTCTTATGAGTTTAAAACAAACTAAAATTCGTATATTATCCAGCTTGTTTCATGGTTAGTGTGAGAATGACAGTTTCTTACAATTCCTTTTTATTTACTTAGTTTTTTAATTTGAGAAAGAAAGAAGTTGGGGAGAGAGCACAATTGCATAAGCACGAGTAGGGGAAGAGGCAGAGGAAGAAGGAGAAGCAGTCTCCCTGCTGAGCTGGGATCCTGATTTGGGGCTCAATCCCAGGACCCTGAGATTATGACCTGAGCTGAAGGCAGACAATTAACTGACTGAGCTACCCAAGCATCTCACAATTTCTTGTATCATGACCAAAAGTGAAAGTTATTGCATTACTTTCTCAATTCATTCTTAGAGATTTTTTCCTTAAGTGTGTAGGTCAACAAATAGGCATATTCCCTTAAATTTTCTTCCCTTCTATTTCTTTATAATTTTTTTTTATTTATTGCATTTAACACTTCATTGTGTGACTATACAATTTTGAATACATTAATTTGAGTCTCTGATGTGTTTTTACTATTTAAGTTTAGGTATTCCAACACAATTGAATATATGGTATTTTTTGTTATGCTTCTATGTTACTATATTATACACTAAATTGTTATAAATATTAATGCCTAATTGTTGGCATTAGAATTGTCTTTCAATTTAAATTTTGACAAAAACAATACCAAAAAATAAGATATTTTATCTATTATTTTGATTTTCTTATCTTTTATGATAAAAAGGTAAGAGTTGGTAAGGGGTGTATATTTATTTACTTGTTTATTTATTTCTTGAGAGAGAGACAGACAGACCAAGTGGTGGGGGAGGGGCAGAGAGAGAGAGAATCCTAAGCAGACTCCATGCCCAGCAGACAGCCCTACACAGGGCTTTATCTCATCACACTGAGATCATGATTGAGCTGAAATTAAGAGTCAGATGCTTAACTTGACTGAGCCACCCAGCTGCCCCAAGATATATATTCTTATACTTTGCTGGTAGAGTTTGTCTTAGTTTACTTCACACAACAACAACAACAACAATTTCAAGATGTGTATAAACAGCTTATTCATCTCTATTCTCTAAATTCACCAAACAAACAAACAAACAAAAAAAAACAGAAATATCTCTAAGGAAATTTGACCAAAAAAAATTAGTGCAATTATAAGTTGGAAAAATATAAGAGTGGTGGCTCATTTATTTTGATAAATGTTATGTAGCCATTAAAATGAAAATATAAAATGATGGGACATTCTTCATAATCTAAAACTTAGTGAAAAGGAAGATACAAATTTTTAGGTATAAAAAATCTAGGTATAAAATTGTATAGCAATTTCCTTTACATCCCCAGGACACAGCTATATAGTCCTGTTATATAGGAGCATTAGTAAGTGTTATTAAATTAATAGATAAAACTGTATTAAATCAGGGGAAGAGAAGGTAATAAAGGAGAGAGAAATACTTCAATAACCAAAGAAAGAATGAATTTCAAAACAGGTGAATGATCAACAATGTGAAAGTCTGAAAAGATGTCCAGTAAAATGAAGACCTAAAAGTTCCCTGGTCTTGGTAATTCTAATTTAGGGAAATTGATAGGAGAGTGGGTTAATATCATATGGCAATAATTTGAAGAGAAAATTACTGAAAAAATGGAGATAGCTGAAATCAGCAACTAATGGTCAGAGTGAAACATTATCTTTTTCCTCTGAAGCTCAGCAAGCAAAAATAACAACCCTTTCTCCTCAACTCAAAGCCTTTTCATAACTCGATTTCATGGAAAATTAAGTGGTTTCTAAGAATGTTTCTTCGTTCTCAAACCTTGTGTAGGTTTCTGCAATGTCCCTGAAGTTTTGTAAATGATTTCAATATCTCCTGGTTGTTATGGCAGAGTCAGATTTTTGAGTCAGAACACTTAGCTGAGGAAACCACATCAAGAAATATGCAAGAAAACAATCCACTTAACAATGCAACACACGGTGTGTCAGACGAGAACCAATGCAGGGTACTTTTTTCCATGAAAATTTTTCAAAGATAACAGCTTTGTTCACATGTAGAAAATAAATATCAGCTTTGATGATATGTCTCAGGGTCTTTACGAGACAGTGTCCTTCTTCTATGCCTTAGGTTGCTTAGAAGCAATCTCTTGCCAGTTAATGAGTATGTTGTCCTGAAGTCATAACTTCCAATTTTGTCCCTGAACGCCTGTTCTCTGTTTCCACATCCCAGTTTCAAACTCTGTACTCCTCAGATCTCTGAAAATATGCTTACAGAACAGGAGCTTCTAAGGTCCTTTTATTTTAAACCATTAACAGAACTGAAGCCTATGGACAAACCCCTCCCTATTATTGTTAACCTGTCTTTACAGATAATCTTAACAGAAAACCAAATGTCAGGCAGAGAATGTCAAAAAAAGCTGTGAACTGGATCCACTAAAAATCAAGTTTTCCTAACTTGATTCAGTTCCCTTTTCATTACTGCATTTATTTGAATCATTCCTATTTAACTTGGAATACCCCTTCAAAATTTTAACAAACATTTACCAGCCTCCCCATAACTGATTAATCAGCAAACTATTAGCAAACTCCTACATCACTAAAGTTGAAACCTGGTATGTATATCCTCAACTTATATCTTCTTCATAAGTGCAAATATCTATCATTTTAACTTTGTTAATACATAAAACGCAGATAGAAAAGTGAGTTAAAACAATATGTGTCCCTGAATAGTAACATAACCACCACCAAGGGCAAGGTGAATATTGCCAGTAACTTATAACCTCAGCAGGCTGTCCACTAATAGGCTTCCTGCAAAATATAACCACCATCTTGAATTATTTAGGTCATCATATCCTTGCTTTAAAAAAAAAATACCTAAGCGTATAACATTGAACATTATAATTTAGTTTGCGTAATTTTTAAATAGTTATTTTCACTCAATATCATGCTTGGGAGATTCATTCTTTTTGTGGCAAATAGCAACAGTCCTTTTTTTTTTTTTTTCAAAATGTGTTCATTTATTGCTGCATGCTATTCCATTGCACAAATATATCATTTCCTTATCCATTATACTCTTGATGAAACTTTGAGGTGTTTACCTTCAGTGCCTCCTATAAATAATGCAGCTATGAATACCTTGCCAGATTTTTAGTGCAAATGTATATAAATTTCTTCTTTTTAGAGATTTATGTATTTATTTTAGAGAGAATGAGAGTACGGGAAGGGGCAGTAGGAGAGAGAATGTTAAGCAGACTACACTGAGCTAAATAAATGTTCCGCACAGGGTTTGATCTCACAGCCCTAAAATCATTTCCTGGGCTGAAACCAAGAGTTGGTCATTCAACCAACCATGTCACCCAGGCACCCCACAAATGGATATAAGCTTTTTTTGTCTATACTGTTGGTGTTGAATTACTGGGTCATAAAGTATATGCGTATTTCGTTTCTCAAGGTTGTGCCAGTGTTCCAAATGATTTTACCCAGTTTGCACTTTTATCAGCAGTATATGAGAGCTCCCCTTTCTCTACATTTACACTAATTAGCATTTTCATTAATTCTCAGCTAATTTTATCACAGTGTGCTTTTAACTTGTACTTCTCTAGTTACGAGTGAGGCTGAATCCCTATATTTGTTCGCATTTCCATATCTTCTTGGTGGAATGTTTGTTCATCTCTTGTCCATTTTTCTATTGGGCTTTTATGACATATAGAATCTATTAATTTATTTTTTAAAGATTTTATTTATTCATGAGAGACAAACACACAGAGGGGCAGAGACACAGGCAGAGGGAGAAGCAGGCTCCATGCAGGGAGCCTGATGTGGGACTCGATCCCAAGACTCCAGGATCACGCCTTGAGCTGAAGGCAGACACTCAACGACGAGCCACCCTGGCGTCCCAATATAGAATTTATTTTTATTTCATTTTATACTTGTGTTATTTTATACTCTAAATTCAAATCTGTGTTATTTGCATTATAGCTATATTATTTTTCGATCTAACTTTTTAAAATTTTCTTCAAAAAGTTTTAAATTTGTCCTTTCTCACTTATTTCTTAATCCATCTGTTACTAATTTGTGTATATAGCAGAAGGAAGTTTTGCTTTATCTGAAAAAGATTCTGTACTACATATAAATAGGTTAGCCTTTTCCAATCATCTGCAATGCCAGATAAATGTCCAAGATAAAACTTTCATCTACTTAACTACAGTTGTCTTTCTTGTATAACAAAGCACCCAAAAGTTAATGACTTAAAATAATTAATACCATTTAATAGTATTTTGCCTCTATTTACCTATTTTATACTGTCCTCTGGGTGTATGCATGTATATTTTCTATATTTAAAAAGGTTTTATTAGATTCATGAGATAAATTAAGAAAAATTCCTCTCAGTATTCAGGAAGAATTAAGTCATACTGGAATTATTTCTTCCTTGTCTTTTTGCTAGTAGTAACCTATAAAACATTCTGAGCTTGTGGCTTTATAGAGAAAGGCATTGGTTTGTTGCTTCAATAATTATAAAACCATTCACAGTTTCTAGTGCTATTTGATTAACTTCTGACATTTCAACTAAGTTTCAGGTTTAAAAATATTTATATTGTCCTGATTTTAATTTATGCTGCATCACTAGCATGCTTCATTTCTCTTTCCTTCCATTGTTTATTTGATGCTTCCTCCTTTTTTGTTAATATTGCCGATTATCTGTCATATTTATTAAACTTCCCATAGAACCATCTTTTGGTTTTCTCAATCTTCTCTATTGTATCTTTCTTCTAATATTGTCAAATTATTTTTTTCTACTTCTTCACTTGGACGTGTAGGCTATTCATTTTCATCTTTTTTTCTTTTTCTGTGACAACTTAATGTTATGCACTTTTCTTTCTTTCTTTCTTTCTTTCTTTCTTTCTTTCTTTCTTTCTTTCTTTCTTTCTTTCTTTCTTTCTTCTTCTTCTCCTTCCTTTCTTTTTTTTTTCTCTCCTTCCTTTCTTTCTTTCTTTCTTTCTTTCTTTCTTTTCTTCTTTCTTTCTTCTTTCTTTCTTCTTTTTCTTTCTTCTGACTTTGTTCATTGTGGTTTTTTGTGGGTTATGCAATTTTAATGTATGCTTATGCTCTCTTGAATATTTCCACTTTATATGTGGAAATATGTGATGATTAAAATCCATTCCTCCAGGGGTGCTTGTGTGGCTCAGTGGTTGAGCATCTGTCTTTGGCTCAGATCATGATCCCAGAGTCCTGAGATTGAGTCCTACATCAGGCTCCCTGCACAGAGCCTGCTTCTCCCTCTGCCTGTGTCTCTGCCTCTCTCTCTGAGTCTCTCATGAATAAATAAAATCCTTTAAGAATAGATAAAATAAATAAAATAAAATCCATTCCTCTGGAGATAAAATTAAATAGTATATATTTCATATGCTTAAGAAATGAATTACCTGATTTTGTCACAATGGAATTAGAAATTCCATATGCCATGTACAGTGTAGTGTTTAATGATTTTCTGATTTTTCTCTTTGCTTTTTTGTTTTGTTTTGTTTTTCTTTTAATGCTTCATTTAGATCAAGGTCAAAACATACGTGTGCTTACACTATCTCCTTCAGGGTTCATTTAAAAAATCTATTTCCCCTATCAGTGGTATCTCAGTACTTTTTTAAAGATTTATTTATTTATTTTAGAGAGATAATGAGAGGAAGAGGGTGGGGGGGAAGGGACAGAGGGAGACGGAGAGAAAGAATCTTCAAGCAGACTCCCCACTGAGCACAGAGGCTGGCACAGAGCTTGCTGCAGGGTTCTATGTCACCACCCCAGGATCATGATCTGAGTTGAAACCAAGAGTCAGATGCCTCACCAACTGAGCCTTATAAGTGCTGAAGTGATGTCTCAGTTCTACTCAGAGATCTTCAATCAGACTTTCCTCTTCTTTCTATGGTATTTTGCTCTATTGCCTGCTTTTATGCCCTTAAAATTCAGGCACATCTGAGAATCGAAGATGCTTACAGAGTGTACAGTGGCTCCAATGAAGAGGGAATGTGTGTCCTTTATTCAACCAAAGACAGCAGTGTTGTTTCCACCACTGGATAGTTATATCCTGGCCAATTCACTCAGCCTCTTTATTTTTTTTTATTTTTTTTTTAATTTTTATTTGATAGTCACACAGAGAGAGAGAGAGAGGCAGAGACACAGGCAGAGGGAGAAGCAGGCTCCATGCACCGGGAGCCCGACGTGGGATTCGATCCCGGGTCTCCAGGATCGCGCCCTGGGCCAAAGGCAGGCGCCAAACCGCTGCGCCACCCAGGGATCCCTCAGCCTCTTTAAAGTGCAGTTTTTCATAAGCAAAATGTCAGTGATTACACTTAATTCTTACTGTAGTTTTAACAATTGAAAGAGAACACCATTTATGAGAAATCATATGGTAACTTCTACACATAAGCACTCAATCTTTTCCCACACTTCTTGGGACTACTGACCTACTTTTTTCCCCAAATTCCTATCCATTGCCCTTTTTCTTCCATTATTATCTTCATGTTTCTTTTTCTTCCAAAATAGTCACTTTCACATCATCACTGTTCATTTGATTGTAAAGTATGAACTATACTCCAAGTCCTTGCCTTTCCTGGTCTTCTCTGTGGTCCGTCAGAATATGATCATTCATTTTGGAACTAGTGTACACTGTCTGCAAATGCATGTCTCTGATTACATATCATCTTTTCCTGGTTTCTTTACTCCTTGTCATTGTCAAAGACAATTTTGATTTGTCTTTGCCTTTACAGCTTATTGTGTAATGTCTGCAAAGTTATGCACTTAATAAATTAGGTAGCAACATATAGTAAGGTTATTAAGATCATGGGTTTTGTAATATGATATATGTGGATTGGAATCATAAATATCTCAGAACTATGTGAGCTAAGACAAGCTATTGACATGATTTTTAACCTTCAAAATTGGTAAACATAATACTTATTTAGCAACATTTTTTAAATAAAGTGTAAAATGTTTTTTAAAGCTCTTGGTATACTACATGAAATATTTTAAGTCATCATACAGTGATAGCTATTAATATTTAATGGTGAAAGAAAAAAAACAATTATGTTAAAATGCCTTCCTGGAAACTTCCACTGGCAATACATATAAGTGCATAAACTAAACGTGAAAAATGCAAAATCCAACATCCTTTCCTCAAATCACATCCTCCCAGTTTTCTCTTTTTTTACTATTTAATACTTTGCCATGTTATCAAAACTCTGAAGTAATCTCTGACTTCTTCTCCTCTATATCCCTGGACTAAGAATCACCAGTCTTATGTATTCATTCATTCAGTGGAATGGATCTAGGGAGGGAATGGCACTATTACATTCATGTTATACCACAAAGCTTCTGTAGTATATTGGGCAAACTAAAATATTTATTTTATTTCAACAAGCATTTTTCAGGATTTGTAATGTGTTTAACCCTGCTAAGTAATCTTAATTTTAAGACAGTTGAGGGGATCTCCGGGTGGCTCAGCGGCTCAGCGCCTGCCTTTTGCCCAGGGCGTGATACTGGAGACCGGGGATTGAGCCCCGCATCAGGCTCCCTGCATGGAGCCTACGTCTCCCCCTGCCTGTGTCTCTGTCTGTCTCTCTCTCTTGTGTCTCTAATGAATAAATACATAAAATATTTTTTTAAAAATTTAAGGCAGTTGACCATAATAAAAGTAAGTAATATATGTCAGTGTAAAATTTGTGGAATCACGGATTATCCTATTAGTTCAGAGTAGTAAGACATTGATTAAAGTATTTAAGAAAGTCATAATTGACGTTGGGTGACTTTGGTTAGTCTTTAACATATGGACAAGAATTGGTTAAAAACAAAAATAAAAATAAAACCTGTGTGTTTCATACATAAAATTAATTCAATCATTCAGTACCTTGTTATTAAATATCTACCATGCTGGGCAGCCGTGGTGGCTCAGCGGTTTAGCACCGCCTTCCAGCTGGGGTGTGATCCTGGAGACCCAGGATCAAGTCCTACGTCGGGCTCCCTGCATGGAGCCTGCTTCTCCCTCTGCCTGTGTCTCTGCCTCTTTCTTTTTCTGTGTCTCTCATGAATAAATAAATAAAATCTTAAAAAAAATATATCCACCATGCTAAAGTCCAAGGAATAATAGTGCTTAGTTTGAGAGAAGTTTTTCGGATGTTTAAACTCAGAATACTTAAAGAATGAAATGAGACAAAATATTTTATTTACTTATTTTTTAAATTTAAACTTGGAAGGCAGCCTCTGAAACACTCCCTAAAATAGTTCTGTATATATTAGAATTTTGAAAATTAGCTTTCGATAAGAGGAAAAAGAAAAACCTGTAATATTATTTCTGGATCAAAATTTCCCATTAATATTTTAAATCTGTTGACTGGCTTCTCAATTAAAATGTGGAAATGTCAATATTTTGATGTAATCCAAATATGATGGGCATAGATTGAGAAACTTTCTGGTGAGAGAGGACTTATCCACTACCCTTAGCCTCATGAGGATTTGATAAAGTTCTGTATACATCAACAGTCTTTTCCCTGTTATTTATGATTCTTTGGAATCTCAAAATATTCCTAAGGAATTTAAAGAAATATTGTCTTATTTTAATTACTTTAACTCTTTCATTGCTACACACAGCTTTCTGTACTCAGATCTTCAGCATGGAGACTTCTTTTTGAATAAATTTGTACCAGTTTTCCTTATGAGGCTTATTTCCTTTTTTTTTTTTTTTTTTTTTTTTTTTTTGGTATGAGGCTTATTTCCAACTGATATGAATTTAATAAGGCACATTTATATAACCTAACAGTCTTGCAAAACACTTCAAATATAGTTAGATTTCAAAATGATATTAAACTCATAGGATTTTCAGAATTCCAAACTGAGTTATTTAGTCTTTTTTTCTGTGTCCATATATAAATATGGACACTGTATGTATGTGTATATATATATATATATATATATATATACACATACATACACACACACACACACACACACACACACACAAATCTAGTTTTCTTTTCTTGCTTTAGCTCCTAACTCTAAAAATACCTCCTGTGGACATGCAGCACACACTGGTCAACAGTCTTTCTATGCTCACACCAGTTTCAGTCCAGTTATTTTAAACCCATATGCTCAACCAAATGCTGTTGATATTGAATGCATAGCAAATCAGCCAGGCCATCAAAGACTATTTCTACTCGGCTATTTTCCTCTTTTTAATCCCAGAAGGATTCTATTCACAACCACGTTAACCACTAAGAATGTAAAACATCCCATATTTTAACACTACACAGTTAGTGTCTATGCCACAGTTAATACTTGTATCCTCTACTGCTTTTTTACTTGTTCTCACATGGTTGCAAATCTTCAAGGAGAAGGGTCAAGTTGAATAGTTTCCCACTGCTCTCCATGATGTCTAATACATCCTTAGGGCACTTTTTCTCAAAAAGCCTCCTGTATCCTCTATTATATTCAGTTTAATTTTCCAACAAAGTGTTCAAGGCTTTCCATGATCTGCCCCTGATTATCTATTTGGCTTTATGCCTTACCTTTCAATTCCACAGCAGTCCAATGGATATTATTTTCTGTTTCATAAACTCGCCATTCTCTCTCGTTTCCACTAGGCCTTTGCTCATGCTGCTACTTCTGATTGCAGCATTCTTCCTTAGTTGATTCCTTACCTTTCTTTATGGCTGTCATTTCATGATACTTGTGCTCTATTTTCTGAAAGTACGTGCTCTTAAATAATGAAATTAATTAAAATTAATTTGGTTTATAGAACTTGGTGACAGCCCCGGAGATAACTGGAGACAAATGAGATTTTTAAAAAATATTTTTATTTATCCATGAGACACACGCACAGAGAGAGAGAGAGAGAGAGAGGCAGAGACACAGGCAGAGGGAGAAGCAGGCTCCATGCAGGGAGCCCAACGTGGGACTCGCTCCCAGATCTCCAGGATCATGCCCTGGGCCGAAGGCAGGCACTAAACTGCTGAGCCACCCGGGCTGCCCCAAATGAGATGTCTTAAGCCCAAAACTTTATGTGCTGGGAAAAGAAGGAAGAGGAAGGGGAGGGGAGGCTAAGGTAAAAAATGTATTTTATATGAAGAAGCACATCTTGTATAAAGACAGTAATCCTGAATATACTTTTTATTAAACCTTTATACCGGAATTGAAGAAATGTATGCTATATATAGCTATGTGTCATTTTCAGCTCTAATTTCTACGATGTATATGTGACCTTAGGCAAATTCATTTTTTAATTTGTCTAAGCAGTTGCTTGTTGGCAATTTCACATATTTAACTAAAAACAGCACAATTCCAGGCACATGGTAATTACTCAAATATTAGCTAAAACTCATCTTTTGCCATCATCAGCTCCAAATTAAACTTCTTTACCACTCTATCTGGATCACTGTGTACATGTCCTTATTTTTTTTCAACTCTAATGTGTTTAATAAGCTACTATTTTGGTTTATTAAACATTTTCATTTGTCTTTTTCCACCATTTATTGTTCCTAATTGCCAGCTCAGGGCTTTACATAGAGTAAATGCACAATTAATATTGCTTGCATGAGTATAAAGCGAATGTTTATCTTGCCATTTGTTTAAAAATAAATTTAACATTTTACTATAACTTTAAATTCTTAAAAGGCCCATACATCTTATAGAAATGTTAACAGGTATATATTTTAATATTTGTTTCCTTTATAGTGCTTAGGGCTCATATTTATACATCAAAATTATGACAGTTCAGATAAGGTTAATGTTAAATCTTAAATGTAAATTAATTCAAAGAATGTCATCTGAAACTCACATTCACAGAACAGAAACATCTATTGTAAAGAAGACTAGGCCATCTGAAAATTTGGGCTAAGTACAAAAATGTTTGCCGTATATTTCCAGTGGTTATCTCCTTATAAAGCACATGAGATCTCTGCACAGCACATTTATATGACATGTGTATGGGAGGATTCCTACTTCTTGAGAAGTAAGAATATGTGATAGATACTAAGAAAGGATAAAGAGTCACATGAAGACAGGAGAAGGGGACTAAACTTCTGAGTATCAGGAAGTCATTACTTGTCAAAAAGAAGAAATTATTCAGAGTCCAAAATGCATTTATAAAAAAAGTACGCTGTTATATTTTTGATAACTTAGCATTTCAAGTATTCTAAGAGACTAATGCAAGTTATCAGTGATGTTTACTCACGATTTCTGTATAATTTCCTCTTACCACTAAGCATGATACTACAAAACATGTACAGTTGCATTGCATCAATTCTTCTTTTAATATCTACTTAAAAACCATTTGCATCTGTTTTTCTGTTAGCATTCAGAATGCTCCATAAAATCCAATTATGACTTTGGACTTTATGGAGAGCTATCAAAATGTCTTTAGTTAATTCAACTGATATTTCAATACAGTAAAAATTCCAAAATGGAGCCACCAATTATTGAAACTATCACACGCTACTTGTGACAGTATATTGTACATAACCATAACTTGTGTTTATCACATATATTTGCTCTTTTAAAATATTAAAGTACATTTTAATTTCAGTATAAGGGAGAAACTCTGCATTGTCAATTATAGTTATCACAATTTCTAGGGTTTTTCTTTTATTGTTACAATTCAAAGCTTTGTCTCCTGCCCAGTTGTAGAAAGACATCCCTTCATTACATTTTAAAAAGCAGCGTACTGATAGAATCAGTAATAATTATGAACTTGGATTATTGATTTCTTAAAGCACTTATAAGAAATTATCCACTAGTGGATTTAGAGTGTAATTGGGCATATTTAATCACATAAAATTATGGTTCTTTTAATTCCTTTCAAATGGAACATTAATGACTATTGGATCGTGAGCAAGAAAGTAGAAAATAGAAGTGTGAAGGTGGCAAGGGGATTGTATTGCAGAAAGAGAGGAGACAAAGAAAAACGGATCTGTTGCAGTTGGCCTGTATCTGGGCCACCTCTGACCAACACTTCACTTCAAAAGTGAATTGATGCTTGAATGAATAAGAAGCTAGACTTTCTTTTTAAATTACAAGCAACCTAACAATGAAACTATTGGTAAGAGAGGAAGATTCCACATCAGAATCTCAAAACATTTTAGACAGATATCTTTTATTTTTCTAAGTTAGTATGAAAACATTCTTTTTCTTGTATCTGAGGACTTTAGCATGACACCAGTTCCTGACTCTGTCAAATGCATGAATAAATGGTCAAGCTGAGAGGGGAAAAAAGATTTGATAACTTGATTACATATGATAGAGAAGAAGGCACTGATATTTCAGGACTCAATTCATATTTTGGTTATTTTCATTAGCATGAATTTCTAATGCTAACAAAATTGGATTTATGCTATATTAATGTTATTGCTTTCAAACTATATAAACTAAACTACACAACACAATCTAAAGAGTGGCAGAGTTTTCTTTACATGAAGAGTGAAACTTACCTATGTAAAAAAAAAAAAAAAAAAGAAAAAGAAAAAAGTTGACTAGAGTCTGAATCTCTTATGATATGGCATTCCCCTCTATTTATTTAACTTAATTATTTTACTACTTTTAATGAGTGTTATATAACAGTCCTATTTGAAAAATATATTGATGTAAAAAAAAAAACCTAAGTATCAGAAAATTGTTTTTAAATTAATTCTTTGCTAGTATGAAAAATATAACAATCTGGAGTTAGAAATGTCTTAATTACAGCCCTGTAATCAGATTACAGAATTAGGATTTCTTAGTGAAAATCTTTTGCTTATTCATACATTCAACCTGGTGACTTCCTAAAGCTGGAGTCACAATATCTTGAATTTCCTTTATTTTAAAAGAAGGGCAGTTGAAAGGCAATAAATGAATCACATGTACATGACAGTCAAATATTCTACTAGAAAGCTAAATGTTAAATTAAACCAGAGACAAAAGTATGAAATTGTGTCTTTGGATAACTCCATTTTTTTTTTTTTTACTTATGTATCTATATACCCATATATGCTTTTCTCATCATCCTGACAATAGATTCCAGGGAATATATTCTCTTAGGCAATTCAAGGCTTATCATCAATAGCCTCGGGGCTTTCTGGATTCCTTCAAAAATGCACAATGTGACAACTGAATTACATTGAAACTCAATCTTTGTATATGTCAGTGGGAATGACATAGAGAGGAAAACAGTGTCTATACTTAACTACCAGTGACTAGAACCTTTTGAAGTTCTCAGAGACCTTCCTCAGTGAAACTCTTCAAATAATTACTTAATCTGATTACAGAAATTTTAAGATAAATATGAAATAACTAGCTGGAAAAAAATAGAGGAAACAAAGCCAAAGTCCTTACTATGACTTATAAGACCCTTGAAGGATCTGGACCTCCATTAACTCTGGAACCTTTAACTTTGTTCCAAAGGAGCCTCTTTTGTTCCTTTTGTTGAGCCACACAGGTCACTATGCTTTTTTTCTGAAAAAGCCGGTCATGGTACCAACTTAGACCAACCAACTTGTTCGTATAATTCCTTCAGCCTTGGATGTTCTGCCCTTAGGCATCTTCATCGTCTACTTTCTCACTTTGTTAAGTCTATACAAAAACATGCCATCATGGAGGTGTTCTTTACTCACTCTATGTACAATTATAATACCCTCACCCCTGTTCTGGTTTATAGTTTCTCCTTAGCATTTAGTACTATGTATCAGATAGAACAATTACATGATTAGTAGCTATTCTAGAAAGTCTCTGTTCAAATTTTTAGTCCTTTTTCTTAGTTTTTTTTTCTATGCCAATATATTTTAATTACTTTATCCTAGTAACTCAGAAGCTTTCAGTTATAAGCTGCAACATTATTTTAAGTAATATTATGAAAAAATGCTGCCAATAAAACAATATCATATCACTGGTGAAAGATGTATTATATATCCAAAGATATTAAAATATAGATTGGAAATCTTTGAAATGGAGCATTTATCATGTTTATCTCTGCTTCTCTCACTGGAATGAAAGTTTCATGAGGGTGAAGACTTTTTTAGTGCTTTCTTCACTGCCATCCACATTTATAGTACCTATTATTCCTATTACATAATAGGAAGTACTCAATAAATATTTTTGACTCAATAAATACCTGAATAGCTTTTAGTAGTCTTATGTTTAGTTATGCTGTCACCTCACAACTTACAATTGTTATATATTTTTCCATATATTTTCTCTCTCTCTTACATTGGGTGAAGACATAAATAATCGAAAAGTAGGTATTAAAAAAATTTTAAAAAGTAGGTATTTATTAAATTGTGTCAAATTGCGGACCCTTTTAGACTTAATGTAGATGGTGTTCATTTAGGTTTGCTGTGTATGAGTGTATGTCTGTGTGTATGCATGTGTTGAATTAAGAAAGCATGAGTCTTAGTGATTAGTTAGGGTTCAATTTGTGAGTGACAAATAAAGTAGTTTAAAAGTTGATAGGCAGTTCAGGGCCATGGTACTACATCATGGTGTCCAGAACATAGGTTTATCCTAACTGGTTGTCTTATCCTGGACAGAACAAATGCAATACAAGGAGAAATGGAGAACAGGAAACACACAGCAGTTATTGGTTGTAGCTTTTTTTTCTTCTTACAGAGCAAAATAGAAAAGACTCGCTTCTGTGTAAGATCATCTTCTGTAGGTCCCATCACTGAGCTTGGCAATGGATGACACAAAACATATGTTGTTGTTTCACCTTTCATACTGTGTCTCCTATTGGTTCATGATTGGGTCTGCTATTTCTTTATGGTGTAAACTATTATGAGCTTTGTCAGGCAATGCTTCTGATTTTGACAATATAATTTCCATCAAAACCTAATAGCTGTCCAGTCAATTTTCTTCTAGCACTCTCTATGTTCAAGCAATTGCAGCCCAATTTCTTTGATAACATGTTAAGTTTGAAGACTGTTCTCTTTTGTATATCACTTATTGTAAGCTACGTTGAGAATATCTGAAACATTAGACTCTGGTGGAAAAGGAAACAAATTAGTCTGGTCTTTGCAACAGAGAATAAAATGTATTTGAAATAAGCTTGGGGAGATAGTCTTATCACATTAAAGTTTATTCTTGAGAGCCACCATTAATAATGGCTTTGGTTTGGAGTACCAACGTATTTGGTTTTTGTCCTCTGATTCCATTCATTACTTGACTTTCAGTCAATGAAAATTGTCTGCCACAGAACCAGATTGCTTTCCTAGGGAGAATGGTATTCTTTTTTCCAATTATGCTTTTTGGGTGATAAATCTAGTCTGAGTATTGCTCTCTGTTAGGCATCTATAAATAGCTAACGAATATCTACATTTTAAATTTTTAAAATAATTTGTGTTTTAGCCCCTTTTAGCATATGATCTGCTTTTGAATTTGTGCCATATATTTTGACACTTAATAGCAAGTAGTATTAACTTTTATTATCTAATCCTTCCTACCCAACATATGACAAGTTGTACTAATCCATTGCCATATGCTTAGGTTCTGTTACTTGTAGCACTATAATTTGAGTACCAAATTCTGCATTAATTAAGATTAGATTTTTTTAAATAAAAGATTAGATTTTGCTGTGAATGGCAAGAATGCACATTAAAAGTTATTAAAACCTAAATTTCTAATAAGTAGTCTTGGACTTCCACAGTTTTGCATCTACTGTCCTTCTGTCAAAAGGCAGTAGAATGTGGCAGTTGAGAACGTGGCATCAGGTGCATGATAGCCTATGTTCAAGTCTGCTTTACCACTTACTATCTGTGTGACTTAGAATATATGACTCCATCTTCCTCTCCACTCTCTAGAATATATTCTCTCAACCATACAATCGAGACACCATTAAATAGCTTATAAGGTTGTTGTGAAAATTAATCAAGTGAATACATACAGTGAACTCCGTATTTCCAAGCACAAAGTGAATTGTATATATGTTACTTTGTAATCAGTTAGCTTTCACTATGCAATAACCATCCAAAAACTAGCGTTTTAAAATACTAGCATTTCATATATCTCACAATTTTTCAAGTTAGTAATTTGGGTTGATTTGGAGTGAATTTGGCTGATCTTGAAGCCGACTTACTCATGCATTTATGGTCAGCTTGGTAGGCACCCTGGGGCTGGCTTGTTTATCATGACCTCACCTGAGAAAGCTGGGATGAATGGGCCCTCTGTCATCCTTCAGTGAACTAGCATTAAGTGTCTTACAGGACAGTGGTGGTATGGATACTAAGACCAACAAAAAAAGGAGAAGTTCTAGTGCACAAGTGTTTTTTTTTTTTTTTCTAAAATCTATGTTTGTATCATATTTGGCACTGTAAAACCAGCCAAAGGGAAGAGTGAGATAATACTATATTCAAGGAGCAGAGAAATAACTCTAGCTCTTAATGGAAGGAGTTACAAATTCACATTGCAAGAGGAGGAGAATGACTTCCTCACTTAGTAATATGCATTTAAAATTCTTCTATGGGATCCTTGGGTGGCACAGCGGTTTGGCGCCTGCCTTTGGCCCAGGGCGTGATCCTGGAGACCCGGGATCGAATCCCACGTCGGGCTCCCGGTGCATGGAGCCTGCTTCTCCCTCTGCCTGTGTCTCTGCCTCTCTCTCTCTCTCTCTCTCTCTCTCTGTGTGACTATCATAAATAAATAAAAATTAAAAAAAATAAAAAAAATAAAATTCTTCTATGTCTTTTAATAACTTGAGAGCTTATATATATATATATATATATATATATATATATATTTTTTTTTACTGATGAATAATGTTCCATTGTCTGAATGTATCACTGTTTATTACCCATTCACTGAAGGGCATCTTAGTTGCTCCTAAGTTCTGGCAATGTTGCCTAAAGCAGCTATAAACATCCATGTTCAGGTCTTTGTATGAACATAAGTTTTAAATGACTTTGGATAAATACCAAAGAAGACAGTTGCTGAATTTGGTAAGGTAAGGGTATGTTTTGTTTTGTTTTGTTTTGTAAGAAACTGATAAACTGTTTTCTAAACCGGGCTGTAGCATTTTGCATTACCACTAGCAGTGGAGGAGAACTCCTGTTGGTGCACCTCCTGACCAGCATTTGGTGTTGTCAATCTTCTGGATTTGGGCCATTCTAATAGGTACGTAGGGACATCTCATTGTTGTTTTAATTTGTATGTTCCTCATGACATGGGATATAGAGCATCTTTCCATATGCTTATTTGTCATCGATATATCTTCTTTTGGTGAGGCGAGTTTTAAGGTCTTTGGCCCATTTATTAATGGAGTCTTTTTTTTATTGCTGAATTTTAGGAATTCTTTGCTCATTTTACATAACAGTTGTGTATAATATTTATCTTTTGCAGATGTTCTCTTCCAGTCTATGGCATATATTCTCCTTCTCTTGACAATTTCTTTCACAGAAGTTCTTACTTTAATGAAGTCTAGTTTATCACGATTTCTTTCATGAATCATGACTTTGATGTTGTATCTAAAAAGTTGTAGCCATGCCCAAGGTCATCTAGGTTTTCTCCTATGTTAACTTCCTGGAGCTTTATAATTTTGTATTTAGCTTTATAATTCATTTTGAGCTAATTTTCATGAAGGGCATAAGGTCTGTATCTAGATTCTGTTTTTGTCACATGGATGTCCACTTCAGCACCATTTGTTGAAGAGGCTATTTTTTTTAAAGATTTTATTTATTTATTCATGAGAGACACACAGAGAAAGAGGCAGAGAGCAAGTGAGAGAGAGGCAGAGACACAGGCAGAGGGAGAAGCAGGCTCCATGCAGGGAGCCTGATGTGGGACTGGATCCTGGGGCTCCAGGATCACACCCTGGGCCGAAGGCAACGCTAAACTGCTGAGCCACCCGGGCTGCCCTGAAGAGACTATTATATTATCTTTGCTCCTTTATCGAGACAAGTTGACTATATGTATGGAATTTTCTTTCTGAGCTCTTTATTCTGTTCCACTGCTTTTTTTTTTTTTTCCTTTTACCACTACCGCACTGCTTTGATTACTGTAGCTTTATAGTAAGTCTTGAAGTCACACAGGTCAGTGATCTATTCTTCTCCATTAATTTTCTATTGGCTATTGTAGATCTTTTGCCTTTCCATATAAACTTTAAAATCAGGTTGCCAGCATCCATAAAATAACTTGCTGAGAACTTAATTGAGATTGCATTGAATCTATAGATCCAAGTGAGACTGACATCTTAAAAATATTGATATTAATATTGAAAAATGTTAATCATAATCCATGAGGGTAGTGATTTCCATGAACGTGGGATATCTCATTTATTTAGTTCTTTAATTTCATTTATCCAAGTTTTGTAGTTTTTATCATGGGTGTTGGATTTTGTCAATTTTTTTACCTTTATTTCTTAATATAATATATGATTTTTCTTTTTTAGCCTGTTGATGTGATGTTTCCTATTAATTGATTTTCAAATGATGAACCAGTTTTGCATG
Source organism: Canis lupus familiaris (assembly GCF_011100685.1). NCBI lineage: Eukaryota > Metazoa > Chordata > Mammalia > Carnivora > Canidae > Canis > Canis lupus. The sequence continues at coordinate 9,807,404 of NC_049254.1, read as the reverse complement.
CCTGGGTTAAATTTCATTTGGTCGTGATGTATAATTATTTTTGTATATTCTTGGTTCAATTTTTAATATATTATTGAATTTTTGTATGTATGTTCATGCAAGATATTGACCTACAGTTTTCTTTTCTCATAATATCTTTGTCTGATTTTGATAATAAGATAATAATGTCCTCATTGGATGACTTAAGAAATACTTCCTCTGCTTCTTTTCTCTAACAGATATTATAAAGAATTGGTATAATTTCTTTCTGAAGTGATTGCTACAATTCACCAATGATCCCATCTAGTCCTAGTGCTTTCTGTTTGGGGAGGTTAGCAATTGTTATTTCAATTTGTTTAATAGACATAGACCTATTCAGATTGTCTATTTCTTTTTGTGTGAGTTTTGGCAAATAATGTCTGTCAAGTAATTGCTCCATTTCATTTAGGTTATCAAATTTGTAGGTAGAGTTTTTCATAGTATTTATTTATTATCCATTTCATGTCCATCAGGTCTGTGCTGATAGCCCTCTTTCATTTCTAATGCTAATATTTGTGTTCTCTATCTTTTTTTTCTTGGTTAACCTAGTTAAAGGCTTATCAGTTATATTGAACTTTCTAAAGAAACAGCTTTTGTTTTCTTTGCTTTTCTCTATTGATTTCTTATTTTCAATCCACTGATTTCTTCTCTAGTTCTTATTATTTCTATTTTTTAACTCTGTACCTTGCCACTGCCTTTATTTTTTATTTTTTTTCTTAACTATATAGTTCTTCCATTCAGAAATTAAAGACCATCTTTTCATTAAGTTGTTACTCCCTCCTCTCCCCACCCCCACTTAGAAATAGTTTGAAAAAGGTTTAAGTTGTATAAGGTGTTATGAAATTAAATCTTCATTTACACATAATTTATTTATAAAGCACCCTAAATTATAGTCACATGTATATGACTTCTGAAAATAAAACAAGACTTTAACACACTCTTTTTGTTCTATAAAAAATATACATACATGTATGTGAACATAATATATTTTCTTATTTGAAAATTTCCTATGCATGGTAAGAAAAAGTCAATAAATACATCAATATGTCCATTGTTAAGAAAACTAGGTGCCATCTAATGTTAAATTTTGCAACTACTAATCTTACAAGCTCAAAACTGCTTTTAAAATCCAGCTTCCAAAAAGCATGTTTTAAAAATGCTTTTTTTAAATGTTTATAGTCTCAAAATGAGATCATGAAAAGAATGTGCGTAGTATCAAAACTAACATAAAAATAGCTGCTTGCCACTTAAATATATAAAATAGTCCTATCATTTTTATTTAAAATGCATATTTCTGCCTCCTTTGCATTGTATCAGATTCTCAAGGGGTCATCTTAAGAAACAGACTATTCAAAATAATACTGTATAGTCAACAAGCTAGTCAAAACGAGGGCTTAATCATAATCCATAATGTATGTAGGGCAAATGATTCATTCAAAACATCCATTTACTTATTGGAAATAGTCAAAGGAGAAAACGCAGCAATGCATTCCCATCCCCTTTTTAATTTTTTTAATAGAAAACAGTCTTTCATCCATAAACTCCATTGCATCCAAAGAACAAAGTGAGTTTAACATTTGACGAGATATTCAGCATTACCAATTTTTAAAGAAACACAGATACCTTAGAGACAGAGCAGTCGGCTTTAACAAGTTGCTCTGATGCTAATAAAACTTTTATCTTCTTTAATAGGTCATAGCAAACTTTGAAGTGTAGAACAATTCTCAAAAAAAAATTGGAACATAAAATGTTGAGTTCAATTTAGATACTTTCACATCTCCTTCATCATCTCCAGTGTTGCCAAAGTGCATTCCGTCATCATCTCTAGGCCCAAATGTATCCACTTTATTATATTTAGCATGCTCTGGAAGCTCATCATGCCCTCAGGCTTCTGGCTTCATTTGCATTGTATTTTAAAATTACATCAGCTTCATTATCCTGGTAATCTTCTGGACCAACCAGTATAATGTCTGAGATATTTATCCAAACATTTTTTTCTCAATTTCTCTCTGAGATAATAGAATCTCTTACCCCGTCAAAACACTTTTAATTGTCCATTTTCCAACACTGATTATATAAGCATATCCCTGCTCATCCTTTTTGAACACCATCTCTGTTTTTTTCAGATTCATTTTCATTCTTACCTGGTGTCTAATTTTACCCCCTTTACTTTTATTCTTGAGCATGGCAGTGACTGATGACCTTAAGACAAAGTGTCTCTGACTCCTATCCAATGGCAAGGATTCCTTAGAGGGGTCCAAGGGGGTACATGAGACATAGATGTTGGGAGAAGCTAGGCCACCAAGAATGAGAGAGTCTCACAATGCAGCTCTTCCAAGATTCAGTTACACTCATTATTATTCCTTTTCTTCCATTTACTTGAATTTCTTCTGCTTTTTTTTTTCAGCTTCTAAAGTGGAAATATAGATCATCCTTCTTTTCTAATATATGCATTCAATGCTATAAATTTCTTGCTAAGTACTGCTTTTGCATCCCACAGATTTTGATAAGTTGTGTTTTCATTTAGTTCCTCATAGTTTTTAATTTCTCCTGATTTTCTTCCTTGACCCATGTGCTATTTAGAAGTGTGTTGTTTAATCTTCACATATCTCAAGATTTTTCAGTTATTTCTCTGTTATTGATTTCTAGTTTAATTCCATTGTGGTCTAAGAGCAGACATTATATAATTTCTATTTAAAATTTGTCAAATTTATTTTATGACCTAGATTCTTGTCTAACTTAGTGAATGTTCTATGTGAGTATGAGAAGAATATATATTCTGCATTTGTTGGAAGAAGTAGTCTATAGATACCCAGTATATTCATTTAATTGATGGTGTTGAGTTCAACTATGTCCTTACTGATTCTCTGCTTGCTGGATCTGTCCATTTCTGATAGAAAGATGCTGAAGTCTCCAACTATGATAGTAGATTCATCTATTTCTCCTTTCAATTCTATTAGATTTGCCTTGCATAGTTTCAGTTCTGTTGTTAGGCATATATATGCTGAGAATTAATATGTCTTCTTGGAGAACTGACCCTTTATCATTATATAATGTTATTCTTTAACTATGATAACTTTCCTTGCTTTGAAGTCGACTTTCTCTGAAATTGATATAGCTACTCCTTTCTTTTAATTAATTTTAGCATGGTATATTTTCTTCCACCCATTTACCTTTAATCTATCTGTTGAAGACAGGATATAGTTGAGTCTTATTTTTTGATTCACTTTGTCAATCTCAGTTTTTTTAATTGGTGAATTTAGATTATTGACTTCAAAGTGATTTATGACATGGTTGGATTAATATCTGTTGTATTCCCTACTGTTTTCTATTTGTCACCTTTGTTCATTTTTTTTCTTTTTTCATTTTCTGCTATTTTTGTCTTCCACTTTTTTTCTGCCCTTTGTAGTTTTGATTGATCATTTTATATGAGTCCATTTTATTTCTTTTCTGGGCATATTTATTATACTTCTGCTTTTACTTTTTTTTTTTTTTTAGTGTTTGCTCTAGTGTTTGTAATATACATTTACAACTAATACAAATTTACTTTAAAGGAACACTACCACACTTCATAGGTAATACGAGTACCTTATAATAACAAAATGATCCTAATTACCCCCTTCTGTTTCTTACAAAATTTCTTTCATTAATTTCACTTATATATATATCTATAAATAAGCATATATATAGATATAAATACATAATCATTGTAGTATTATTTTGGACAAACTATAAACTGTTAGATCAATTTTAAAAAGTAACCATTTTCATTTTACACTTACTTACTCCTTTTTTAATATTCCTTTTTATTTTATATAGATTTTTTTCTGAGCAATGTTATTTTCTCCCTAAAATCTTTTTTTCCAGAAATAAATTGAGATGTAATTGACATAATCAACATGTAACTTTGTTTAAGTCTAAGGTAAACAATATAAGGATTTAATATACATCTATATTGAAATGATTATCTCAAAATGTTAGCATCAAATCTATCACCTCACGTAATTATTATTTTTTTTATTTTTTGGTGAGAAAATTCAGATATACTCCTATTTAAGTATAAAATACAATGTTGTTAGCACTAGTCATCATGTGTATATTATATTCCCAGAATTTATAATTAGAAGTTTATGCCCTTTGACCACTTTTCACTTATTTTCCCTAACCCCTGCCAGTACTAGCAACCAACAATCCCTTCTTTGTTTCTATGCATTTTGTTTTTGTTAGATTCCACTTATAAGTGAGATTTACAGTATTTATCTTTGTCTTATTTATTTCACTTAGCATGATACATTCAAAGTTCAGCCATACTGTTTTAAATGGCAGGATTGTATATACATGTAATATATAATATGTATGTATTACATCATTGAAATGGAAGGATTATATGTACATGTAATATATATGTATATATTATATCATTGAATATGGTTAGCTGCAGGCTTGCCATGTGTAACTTTTATCATATTAAGGTACATTCTTTTTATACTCAATTTATTGAGAATCTTCTATCATAAAAGGATGTTGAATTTTGTCAAATGCTTTTTCTCTGATTATTGAGATGGTTATGATTTCTATCTTTTGTTTTATTTAATGTGATATATGTTGAACATTTTGCATCCCAGAAATGAATCTTATTTGATCATGGTATATACTCCTTTTAATGTGTGGTTGAATTCAGTTTGCTAATATTTTGTTTACAATTTTTCATCTATAATTGTCAGGGATGAATGAACTACAGGATGCCTTATAAGTTTTTTTTTGTTTTTTTTTGTTTTTTTTGGTAGTGTCCCTTACCTGTTTTTGTTTTCAGCTTAAACCTGGCTTCCTAAAATGAGTTTGGAGGACTCTTACCTCTTCAATTTTTTGAAGAGTTTGAGAAAGATTGGAGTTAATTTTTCTTTAAAAGTTTGGTAGAATTTATCAGTGAAATCATATAAAGGCCTACTTGGGCTACTCTTTGTTATGAGGCTTTTAATTACTGATTCAATCTTTTTACTAATTATTGGTCTGTTTGTATTTTTTATTTCTTCATGAATCAGTCTGGGTAAGTTTTAGGTTTCTAGAAATGTATTTATTCTATACAGTCATGAAAACACTTATTTTCATATTTCTTGCAAGGCAGGCTTACTTGCAACAAATTCCTTGTTTTTGTTTGTGAGAAAGTATTATTTCTCTTTCACTTTTTACTAATAATTCTATAGAGTATACCCTTCTAGTTTGTTGTTGTTTCTCTCTCAATAGTTTAAATATCCCACTCCACTTTCTTCTTGCTTTCATGGTTTCTGAGGACATATAATATGTAATTCTTATCTTTGTTCCTCTATAGGTAAGATGTTTTATTCCTCTGGCTTCTTTTAGGACCTTATCTTTGATTTTTCTGTAGTTTGAAAATTATATCCCTAGGTCATGTTTTTGTTTTGTTTTATTATGTTTTGATTTGTTTTTGTTTTAGCATTTGACTTTCTTTGTGCTCTGAGCTTTCTATATCTGTGGTTTGGTACCTGACATTAATTTGGGAAATTTTCAGTCACTATTGTTTTAATTATCTCTTCAGTTCCATTCTTTCTTCTTCTTCTGGTCTTTCCATGATGGATATAATACACCCTTTTTGCTGCCCCATAATACCTGGATGTTCTATTATTTATTGTTGTTCTTCTTTTTGCTTTTTGGGATTTCTATTGATAAATGCTCTAGCTCAGAGATTTTTTCCTCATCTTTGCCCAGTATACTAATAAGTTTTTCAAAGGCATTCTCCATTTTTTTTTTTTTATCTCTAGCATTTAGTTTGGGTTCTTGCTTAGGATTTCCACCTCTACGCTTACATCACCCTATTATGTTTACATGTCTTCTACTTTCTCCACAGGAACGCTTAGCATACTCATCATAGTTGTTCTAAATTCCTGCACTTATAATTTTAACATCCCTGTCACATATATTTTTAATACTTGCTATGTCTTCCCAAATTATGGTTTTTGCTTTTTGTTATGCTTTGTGATTTGATGTACTGGGTGAAAAGCCCTTATAAATAGGTTTTTAACTATGTGGTGGTGAGATGTGGAGGAAAGAAAGTATTCAAATGTCCTCTGATTAACATTCAGTCTTTTAGTGAACCTATGCCTCTGGACTGTGGGCTTCACTAGAGTTTCTCATTTTTCTCTCCCCGCTCAGGTGGGACAGGTTGAATAGAATAGGGTTGAGTTGAATGTTTTCCTTCTTCAGGTTAGTTAGACTCTTATAATTCCCCAACAGGTTAGGAATTGGTTAATTAGTTTTTCCTGAAGGCAGATCTTGTTAAAAAGAACAGAGTGCTCTGGGGTATTTCAAAATGACTCTTTTTCCCCTTGTCCTGCCTGCAGGAGGGGATTTTTCTCTGATACTCCTCCCATTGTGAATTCTCATTGTGAGCTCTCACCTCCAAGATAGGTCCCCCTGGAGTTTTTAACTCTCAGACTTGTTCACACTGAGCCTCCAGCAATTCATCAAAAACATGTCATTTTTTCCTACTCTTGTACTAGTTTCCATGGCTGTTTCTGCTCCTCAGTCCCTGCTCCTCTGTTAAGTTGTGACTTCCATTATTTGTCTGTCTCTTTAATATTTGGTTTGGCCTGTGTCTTCTTTCTCTTACAAATCCAAGAAAAGTTGTTGATTTTTTTTAGTTTGTTTAACTTTTACTTATCTTTAGAATGTATTGGCAACCTCTGAACTCCTTAGGTGTGGAACTGGAAGTACTAATTGCTTGGATCGTCTCTTCATTTTTTTGAGATATAATTGACATGTAACATTATATTAGTTTCAGGCATACAATGTAATGATACAGTATTTTATTTCATTGTGAAATGATCACCACCATAGGTCTAGTTAACATTCATCTCATACATAGTTATTAATTCATTTTTCTTATGATGAATACTTCTAAGACTTATTCTCTTAGCAACTTTCAAATATGGAATAAAATAATATTATTAACTATAGTCACTATGCTGTACATTACATTCCCAAGACTTATTTATTTTATAATTGGGGGTTTTGCCTTTTGACCATCTTAGCCCATTTTGCTCATCCCCTCTCCCTGAACACTAAAGTGTTCTGTGTCTGTGAGCTTGTTTTTCCCTTTTTTTTCTTTCTTTCTGTCTTTCTGTCTTTCTTTCTTTCTTCTTTCTTTCTTTCTTTCTTTCTTCTTTCTTTTTCTTTCTTTCTTTCTTCTTTCTTCTTTCTTTTTCTTTTTCTTTTCTTTTCTTTTCTTTTCTTTTCTTTTCTTTTCTTTCTTTCTTTTCTTTCCTTTCTCTTTCCTTTCTTTCTTTCTTTCTCTTTCTTTTTTCTCTTTCTCTTTCTGTCTTCCTTTCTTTCTCTCTTTTTTCTTCCTTCCTTCCTTCTTTCCTTCCTTCCTTCCTTCCTTCCTTCCTTCCTTCCTTCCTTCCTTCCTTCCTTCCTTCCTTCTTTCTTATTCCACATGTAAGTGAGATAATATGCTATTTGTCTTCTTTGTCTGAGTTACTGCATTTAGCATAGTGCCCTCAAGGACCATACATGTTGTGGCAAATGGTGAGATTTCAGTGTTTTTTGCGGCTCAACAGTGTTCCATTGTGTCAATATACCATATTTCCTTTATCCATTAATCCATCAGTGTACACTTAGATTGTCCCTATGTCTTGACTGTTGTAAATAATGGTGCAATGAACGTGGGGGTGCAGATATCTACTGAAGTTAATGTTTTCATTTTCTTTAGAGGTGGAATTGCTAGATCATGTGGTAGTTCTATTTTTAATTCTCTGAGGAACCTCTACACTGATTTCCATAGTGACTGCACCAATTTGCAGTCCCAGAAACACTGCATTAGGGTTCTTTTTTCCTCCACATCCTGTTAACGTTTGTTATTTTCTAGTCTTTTTGATAATTGTCAGTCTAACAGATATGAAATGATATCTCATTCTGGGTTTGATATGCATTTCCTTGATGATTAGGGATGTTGAGCATCTTTATATATACCTATTGACAATCTCTATGTCTTCTTAGGGGAAAAATGTCTATTCAGATCCTCTACTAATTTTTTTTAAATCATATTGTTTGTTTTTTGCTATTGAGTTGTATGAGTTCTTTATATATATAATGTATATTAAGCACTTATCAGATACATGATTTACAAACATTTTATCCCATTCAGTAGATTGCCTTTTCATTGTATTGATGATTTTATTTGCTGTACAGAGATTTTTTTTAGTTTGGTGTGGTCATAATAGTTTATTTTTGCTTTTGTTTTCTTTGCTTTTTGAGTAAGATCTAAAGTGTCATGGTCAATGTCATGGTGCTTACCATATATATTTTCTTCTAGGAGTCTGTAGTTTTAGGCCTTACATTCAAGGTTTTAATCCAATTTTAGTTAATTTTTCTATATTGTGTAAGATAGTATAGTTTTATTCTTTTTGCATGTGGCTATCCAATTCTCCCAACACCATTTATTTAAGAGACTCTACTTTTCTTGTTGTATATTCTTGGCTCCTTTCACATAATTATTGGCCATGTATGTGTGGATTTATTTCTTAGATTTCCATTCTGTTGCTTTGATGTATGGATCTGTTTTTATGCCAACACAATACTGTTTTGATTACTCTAGTTTTGTAGTATAGTTTGAAATCAGAGAACATGGTTCATTCAGTTTTGTTCTTCCTCAAGATTGCTTTGGTTCCTCAAGATCTTTTGTGGTTTTATGCGGATTTTAGAATTGTTTGTTTTAGTTCTGTGAATAAAGCCATTGGAATTTTAACAGAAATTGTATTAAATCTGTATGTTGTTTGGGTAGTATGGACATATTAACAATATTAATTCTTATAATCCATGAACAGGTAATATTCCATTTATTTGTGTCTTCTTGAATTTATTTCACCAATGTCTTACAGTTTCCAGTGTACAGGTCTTTTGCTTCCTTGGTTAAATGTATTCCTGGGTAAAAATCTTATTATTTTTGATGTAACTGTAAGTGAAATATTTCTTAATTTCTATCTGATAGTTCATTATTAGTGTATAGAAATGCAACACATTTTGGTGTATTAATTTTATATTCTGCAGCTTTACTGAATTTGTTTATTATAACAGTTTTTGATGGTGTCTTTTAGGTTTTCTATATATAATATCCATGTGATCTGCAAATAGTGACAGTTTTACTTCTTTCATTCTGATTTGGGTACCATTTATTTCTTTGTCTTGCCCAATTCTCATGGTTGGGACTTCAATATCATGTTGAAAAAAGTGACAACCATAGGCATTTTTTGTCTTGTTTATAATCTTAGAGAAAAAGTTTTTCGGCTTTTCACCATTGAATATCATTTTAGCTATGACTTTCTTTTTTTTTAAGATTTATTTTTATTTTATGATAGACAGAGAGAGAGAGAGAGAGAGACAGACAGGCAGAGGGAGAAGCAGGCTCCATGCCAGGAGCCTGACGTGGGACTCGATCCCGGGACTCCAGAACTGCACCCTGAGCCAAAGGCAGGTGCGAAACCACTGAGCCACCCAGGGATCCCCTAGCTATGACTTTCATAAGAATTTTGATCATTAATGGAGGTTGAATTGTGTCAAATCCTTTTTTGGCATCTATTAAGATGATATGATTTTGATGCTTCATTTTGATAATGTAGTGTATCTTGGTGATTCATTTCTGGATGTTGAGCCACCCTTGCATCCCTGGAATAAATGTCATTTGATCATGTTATATGTTCCTCTTTAATATATTATTACATTTGATTTGCTAATATTTTGCATGTATTTTTATCAGGGATATTAGCATGTAATTTTTTTTTTCCTTGTGTTGTGCATGTCTGGTTTTATAATGCTGTCCTCATAAAAGGAATTTAGAAGTGCCCCTTCCTTTTCTATTTTTTGGAAGAATTTAAGAAGGATCTTCTCACTTTTTAATGGTGTCCTTTGAAATATGAAGGAATTTTAATTTTGTTGAAGCCCAACTTATTTATTTGTTCTTTTATTGTTTAAGCTTTTAATGCCATATCTAAGAAAGTATTATGTGACTCAAGATAATTGAGATTTACTGTTTTCTGCTGAGGTTTCTGTAGTTTTAGCTATATTTAGGCCTATGTTCCATTTTAATTAATTTTTATAAGCACTATAACATTGGTACACATCTTTCTTTCAAATGAGATCATCTAGTTGCTCTAAGACCCTTTTTTTTTTTTGAATGTATAGCTATTTTTGGACATCTTTAGGTTCATCCATGAGGCAAACGTGCTTTCATAGTAATAGCCATTTTCCTCTCTTTTCTGCTCCCTATCTAAGGAGTTATTTTTTTTTAACGTGATGGGGAATCAAGTTTTACTTCAGGTATGGCATTAATCACATTATATCATCTGATCCTTCTCAACAGTGGTTATGCTCTCCTTTTTCTTGAAGTAAGTGTTATAAGAACTGTAATTTAGTTTAGGTTTTATGGTATACTTTTTTGCAAGTCAATTAAGCTTCATTTAATGTAGGCACAGGCTGTCCCTATGGCATTTGGCATGAAGCCACAGCAGCCAAAAGAGATTTATTTTCTGCTACCTGTCTCTTCTATGCATATATTTTATCTGGGACTTTATGCATTGGGTATACATGGATAGTCAAGGGCAGAATCTAGTCATTTTTGATACCACAAACCATTTTATATTTTTTTTCATCTAATTCCAATTCTTGTGCCTGTATGAAAACATACATTATATATATATATATATATATATATATATCCCATTATAATGCCATAAGCCAAAGAACACCTAAGGCTATCAGAAGATGGAATAGACAAGGAAAGATCCTCTCCTAGAGACTTCAGAGAAAGAGTATGGCCCTGCCAACACTTTGATTTTGAACATCTAGCCCTCAGAACTGTGAGGAAATAAATTGTAGTTTTAAGCCAGCTAGATTGTGGTACTTTGTTATGGCAGCGCTAGGAAAATGTACACACACACACACACACACACACACACTTTGGGCAAATGTAACACTTTGCATTTTATAAAATGCTTAATTCTGCATTTATCTACTGATTCTCACAAAAACATCATAAGAAATTATCATTATGATACAAAAGATAAAAATTATTCAGTCCAAAGAGTCTCAGTGATCTTCCTGAGAACTAAAACATGATTCTTTTGCCTTCAACTTCTGAAAGGAATTTAAAAAATAATATGAGTTCAGAGACATCCCCTGACATTGGAATTTTCCAGACAAATGCATGTACATGCTGGCTCTACAGATAGATATAACTGGTGAAGGATGATATAAAAAGAAAGAAAAGAAAGTAGGTTACATTAAAAAGAAAAAGCTGAGCCAACTATCTCTACCATACTTCCTGTCCTCATATTAAGGAATTTAATCAACAATATTGCCATTATGTCTATATTCAGCAAAGTATGGAAGTGTTTTTCACTAGAGCTGCACTGTGGTGGCCTAAAATTCCACATGTATGTGGTGGATTATTGTAGTTTCCATTCAAAATTTCCCTAAAAATTACTCTTGCTTATCTTGAAGATACTGACCTTCCAGTTTTCGATCTTAGTCACATACCCTAAAGTAAAGTCCACAGAGAATGTGTGAAGGGGGATGATGAAAAAAAAGAAATAAAAGACATGAAGAACTATAGGGATTCTATATGGTGAAAACCTTGCTTTTTAGTTTTATACATGGCGTTGTCTTAAATCCAAACATGCCAAAGCACTTAAGAAGACCTAAACTTATAAATTTGCATGTTATTGGGGGAAAAGATAAGGGATCAAGAGGCTAATTTACTTATGTAAATTACAAAAATCCAGAACAGCAATAAACAGGTATAAAAAATCATATTCTAAAACTTATATTCACAGCTAGGAATCACTGATCCTTTCTACCAATGATGAATTTTTCTCCCAAGAAGCAGTAGAGCAGATAACTTTTTTGACAAAAGCTGTAAAGATCTAAAATTTCATTTTACTTAGAATCTGAGCAGTTATCTTATTACTATTTCATGGAGCTTGGCAGAAGACACAGTAGTCCTGGATGGAAAACAAAAGGCTTTATTGCTCAAAGCAAGGGCAGTAGCCAGAAATTAATGTTGGTTTGTGTTGATTCTTATGCTCCCTCTGGGCCTCCAGGAGAGGTAAAAGGCCCATTTTTGATGCCTGTACCCCTAGTTGGCTGCATTACTTGAAGGAACCTCTGGACTGAGAGGGGTTACTACTGTTAAAATGAGCAAAAGCAAGTCTGCCCTTTGGGGGATAATGTTTCCTCCTCAAAGTTGCATCCTGAGACATGACCCAGATAAAGGGCAGTCAGGACTTTGCATTCTTGGTGTACCCAGCAAGAACTTGTGAGGGTATTCAAGGCCCATAGGAGGTCACCTCTCCCAGCAATCCACCCCTCTGCCCTACAAGTTCTCTGCGGAACTCAAATTTTCAACATGAGTACTCTGTCAAATACTGATTAATCTAACCAACAGACACTGGTACAAAGTCTGTTGTATTTGTCTCATTTAATATTTCAGATATCAACAGGGCTTCAACCATCAGGCCAAACTTCAGTTAGTGAATGACCTCAGTCGTACTGCATAAGATGAAAAATCGACCCCCTATGCATAAGTAGTATTTTTAGCTACAATCACCATTCTGTAGGTTATATCCCTATAACTTACTTTTTTTTATAACTGGAAATTTGTACCTTTTGATCACTTGTTTTGCCCCTCACTCCCCTCTGCCTCCATCAACCACTAATCTATTTTCTGAATCTATTCACAGCATGCCAGATTTTACATTCATGTTTTTACATTGTACATATAAGTGAGATTATATGTCTTTCTCTGTCTTGATTTATTTCATTTAGTTTAATGCCCTCAAGGTCTTTTGATGTTGTCACGAATGGCAAGTTTTCATTTATTTTTATGGTTGAATAAGATCCCATTTCATACATATATATATATGTATATATGTACATATATATATCACATTTTCATTATCCATTCATCCATCCATGTACATTTAAGGTTATTTCCATATTTTGGCTAATGTGAATAATGCTGCAATGAACATGGGGATGCATATATCTTTTTGAATTAGTGCTTTCATTTTCTTTGGATAAATACCCAGAAGTGGAATTACTGAATTATATGGTAATTCTATTTTTAATTTTCTGAGGAATCTTCATACTATTTTGCATAGTCATTTCACCAGTTTACATTTCTGCCAACAGTGTTATCTGTGCATGTGTGTGTGTGTGTGTGTGAGAGATAATTGCTATCTGTGCATGTGTGTGTGTGTGTGTGTGTGATAATTGCATACCTAACAGGTATGATGTGATATCTCAGTGTGACTTTCATTCACATTTCTCTGATGAGTGATTTTGAGTGCTTTTTCCTATATACTTTGTCCATCTGAATGTATTCTTTGGGAAAAAAATTCATTTTCTTTATCTTTTTAAAATCAGATTAGTTAAGATTTTTATGCTATTAAGAGCTCCTTCTATATTTTGGATAGTAACCATTTATCAAATGTATGCTTTGCAAATACTTTCTTCCATTTCATAGGTTGTATTTTCATTTTATTGATTATTTTCTTTGCTATGCAATAGGTTTTTATTTTGATTTAGTCCCACTTGCCTACCTTCGCTTATGTTTTCTGTTTTTGGTGTCATGGTCAAGAAATCTTGCTAAAGCCAGAGTCAAGAAGATTTCCCTTTGTTTTCTTCTAGGAGTTTTACAGTTCAGGGTCTTATGTTTAAGTTTTTAATTGATTTTAGTTGATATTTATATATGATATAAGATAATGGTTCAAGCTCATTCTTTTGCATGTGGACATCTAATTTTTCCAATATAATTTATTGAAGTGAGTATTCTTTCCCAGTTTTGTTTTCATGATAGCCTTACAGAGATCCACTGACTGTAAATGTGTGGATTTATTTCTAAGTGCTCTATTCTGTTCCATTAATCTAAATGTCCACAGTACTATACTGTGTTGATTATAATAGCTCTATAGCATATTTTGAAACTAGGAATTGTGATATCTCCAGTCTTGTTCTTCTTGCTCAAAATGCTTTGGCTTGTTAGGGTCTTGTGGTTCCATAATAATTTTAGGATTTTTTTTATTTCTATAAAAATGCCATTTGGATTTTGATAGGGATTTCACTGAATCTATAGATCACTTTGAGTTGTATGGACATTTTAACAATATTAAATTCATAAACACAGGATATCTTTTCACTTATTTCTTTCATCAGTGTTTTATGATTTTCAGTGTACAAGTCTTTCATCTCTTTGGTAAGTTTATTCCTAAGTATTTTATTGTTTATAATGCCATTAAACTATGATTGTTTTTTTAATTTCCCTTTCAGATACTTCAGTATTAGCATGCAAAACTGCAACTGATTTGTTTATGTTAGTTTTGTATCCTGAGACTTTCTAAATTTGTTTATTAGTTCTAACAGTTTGAGTGTGTGTGTATGCATGTCTGTCTGTGTGCATGTGTGTAGTATTTAGGATTTTCTACATATTATCCTCTTTCTCTTTCCACCTGTCTATAAAGATCTATTAGCTATGAGACCTCTAATGGTATTTTTGACTATGGTATTTTTCACCTATGTGCTTTTTTAAAGAATTAATCTGAGTCTCTACCTTTATTTTTAGCTCTTAAATTGAACCTCCCAGATTCTACTTCTAATCTTGATTCTCAGTAAGTCTTTAATTTATGAAACTCCTCAAATTCACAGCATTTCTCCATGGAACCCCACATCATCCCCAAATACAAGTTGTCATTAACCATGCAAGTCCGCACTACTACATTTCTGCTTGCTTTATAGTTTTAACAGCCACCTAAATAACTATCTTAGAAGTATACATTTCATCCTGTTACCATCCTGCTCAAGAATCTTTAATGACTCCCCATTATTTGGATCAAGTCCAAAGTTTTGTGTTGATTTCATTGAAACTTACTCCATTAATTAATAGACCGCTTGTACTCAAGCTGAGCTGAATTATTTCTTTGTTCTGTGGGTCAGGCTTTTTGCTTTAAAACTGAACTGGATTACACAAAATGATCTACAAATGTGTTTTTTTCCCTGTAGTTCTTATTTTATACAACACATACATGCACACGTTTATTTTTATTGTCTTCATTAGGTAACTGTTAACGGTATGCACGTGTAGGCAGGAACAGGTCTTATTCATGCAATTCGGCAGAAACATGGCTTTTACAGATTCTGGCTTGTAAATACATATATATATTTGAGCTTTTCTGACTGTGTGTAATAATTTAATGTTCTCCAGCGAGCCCCTGTGTACAATATACCACAAATGAGGCTGACTATCACCTTTTTTATATCAGAGATAATAAATTATTTGTATGAAGTTCTTATATAATATGTCTGTGATTATTCGAAATCTAAATGACATTTAATACATTTATTAGCAAATGATAGACTATATCTATTACTATTTTTAGTTATTCAATATACATAACTTAGTAGTAAAATTTACATTAAAATTACACTTCAAACTTATTTTCATTAGCTCTTAGTCATCCAGAAACACTTGTTCTTTTTAACATTGTGGAATTGGGGAGCTATTAGGAATATCATGGATTCAAGAAGGAAGGTAATGTTTAAGCTTCCTTCCCCAGACCCCAGTGTAGTTAGCTTTAGCTAAGAGCCTTATACAAGGAAGCCCACATCTAATAACAGAAACTCCAAGCGTCCCAGCTATATTGGCAGATATTTTCATCTTGTATGTACTGCCAGACATCGGTCTGTGTTTACCTGACTTACTACCAATGATGTGCTTCCAGTTTTGACCCTATGTATGCTCCTCTGATCTTAAACTGTCATGAGCTTTCTGAATTTTATAATTGCCATCTCTCTTTATGCTTATAATCCAATAAGCCCGATTCAATCTTCCTCTCTTCACCAGAATGAGGGATGGAAACTGAATTGAATGGCATGTTAAAAAGGATATTGACTACAGATAAATCACTTTATACTTTTTCCTTTGTCCAAATTTCCTATTTATGCAACGACTCTCATAATGGCAACCTTAAATTTTACTTTTTAACCCATTTTTTTCCTGATAAATGAGGATTTGTCATATTGCTGCCTATTCTTCTAATAAAATGATCTTTCTCTCTGCCCATCCTATTCTTACAATCCAAAGCAACCCATCCATTTCCTAAATAATTCCAGTTCCTAGTTACCTCCCTGTTTTAACCATCCAAATAACTTACTAGTTATTGTGCCACGAACCCTGGGCTGCTGTAAATGCCAATTATTTCCTGGAAATTTTTCCAATGTAACACTGCAGCTGAAATCTCAGTGCCCAGTCCCCTCTTTAGACTTGAAGACATGACTCTACTTTTAGGACGGGTGATATACCAAGCTGAAAAAGAACATATCTAAGCTCCCTTTGATATAGAGGTAAGCAGATGACTAATGTTTTGGCTCAAGTTACTTGATTAGAAGTTATTTAGTGGGACTCCCAGCAGTTTACTAATATGGGTTGATTCAACCATCAATTTCTTTTTTCTTTCCATCTTTCTCTCCTTGCAATGACACTGGTGAGTTGGAGATTCATCTAATGCAAACATGAGGACACTGTACAGAAAGAAACATATGCCATAGGGGAGAAGCAGAGTGGTAGAATGATTTGGGTACAGCCACTGTACCAGCCTTGATCTAACTACTTCCTGTCTTCATTTTACACAAGAGAACAATAAACACCAACATTTTAATAAATTGCTAATAGCAGGTCTCTGTTACTAGCAAATAAATTATTCACTGATTTCTACTCCATAAAAGAAAATATGAATTACAAATGCCATTATTTTATTCTACATTGCTTTTGCTTTCTAAAGTTTGTTTAGAATTTATTGTCACTTAACACATGGTCTGGCATATTCTTTATGCATTTAATAATATTTGCAATGAATATTAGAAAATAAATATCTCGTCCTTTTCATTTTACCAAATATACAATATGTATCCTTAGAGAGACCAAGAAAATGAACTAGAGAAAGAGGAGAAAGATTGAGTAAAACAAGTTATGAGGTCTCCTCTGCTAAAAATTCAACAAGGGAGGAAAAAAATTGTTATCAGTTGCAGGAGGCCAGGATCTTTGTATGTGATTGGAGCAAGTCACTTCCTCATTTTCCTGCTCCATAAAGAGTTGAGGTGCATTATCTCAGAAATAAATTTAGATCAAGAAAGTTTGGGATCCCTGGGTGGCGCATCGGTTTGGAGACTGCTTTTGGCCCAGGGCGCGATCCTGGAGACCCAGGATCGAATCCCACATCGTGCTCCCGGTGCGTGGAGCCTGCTTCTCCCTCGGCCTGTGTCTCTGCCTCTCTCTCTCTCTCTCTCTCTGTGACTATCATAAATAAATAAATTTAAAAAAAAGAAAGTTTTATAATTTATCATCTCAGATAATACAGTGTTTAGGTTTTTACTTCTGGATATTTACCTAAACTAAAAACAAACATTTTGTTTCAGATAACATCAGCAGTGTATCAAGCTGTTGGTCACATCCTCCATTTCCACATCCAAGAAATGAGAAATTTAAGGCTATTCAGAAGGCATTGTTGTTATTTGTTTTGTTTCTGAAATAAGATACTATTTCCAGCAGGTGCATAAAATTTCCAGTAGTTAAAAAAAAAAAAACAAAAACAAAAACAAAAACAAAAACTTCTTGAAGAAATTTCTCCAAATATTAAAAAGTTTCAACAAGAAAACAAGTATACATCACCCTGTTCCCTTACTCCCCTCAGTAATTTCATGTTACATTTGTAAGGAAGATTGTAACCAACTAGCCCTATGTCAGCTATTACATTTCTCAGTATAGTGATTCCCTTATCCATGGTTTCAGTTTCTCATGGTCAATTGCAGTCTGAAAATATTAAATGGAAAATTCTAGAAATAAACAATTTATAAATTATGTACCATTCCGAGTAAGTGTGATGAAATCTTGCACCCTCCTGCTCCATCCTAGTTGGGATGAGAATCATCCCTTTGTTCAGCATATCCATAGTGTACCTGCTACTGGCCCATTAGTCACTTAATAGTTATCTTGGTTGTCAGATCAGAGATCTTCATGTCACAGTGCTTATGTTAAGTAACACAAGTGTTACTTAATGGATTAAATAGATGATGGGGATTAAGGAGTGAACTTGTGGCTTTTGTTTTGTTTTTTTTTTTTAAGATCTTATTTATTTGATAGAGAGAGATGGAGAGAGAGAGCACAGGCAGCAAGAAGGAGCAGAGAGAGAGGGAGAAGTAGGCTCCCCACTGAGTAGGAAGCCCAACGTGGGGCTCAATCCCAGGACTCTGAGATCATGACCTGAGCCAAAGGCAGATGCTTAACCGACTGAGCCACCCAGGTTCCCCTAAGAAGTGTACTTGTGATGAGTACCGCGTGATGTATGGAAGTGGTAAATCACTATGTTGTACACTTGAAAATAATATTATGCGGTTTGTTAACTAACTGAGCTTTAAATAAACACTTTTTTAAAAGTCAAAATAATCAAATGCAATGCTAAATCAATAAATAAATAAATAAATAAATAAATAAATAAATAAAGGCCCCCATAGTGCAAGAGTAGTGATGCTGGCAATTTGGATATGCCTAAGAGAAGCTACAAAGTGCTTCCTTTAAGTGAAAAGGTGAAAGAGCTTGACTTAATACAGAAAAAAAATATATATATATGTGCTGAGGTTGCTAAGGTCTATGGCAAGAACAAATCTTCTATCTGAGAAATTGTAAAGAAAGAAAGAGAAATCTGTGCTAGTTTTACTGTGTTAATCTTTTACTGTGCTTAATTTATAAATTAAACTTTATCACAAGTATGTATATACAGGAAAAATGTGTATGTGTAGGGTTTAGTACTGTCCACGTTTTCAGGCATCCACTGGGGATCTTGGAACATATCCTTTGTGGATAAGGGGTACCACCATAGTAACAGACTACTTATTTTTAACTAGTCACATTGCCATATGCATTAAAAGTCACTATTCTGCTTTCCCACTGCTTTGCACTATTCTGCTTTCCCACTGCTTTGCGACTAAGTGTGGCCATGAGATTAAATTCTTCTAAAAAATCATAAGCAGCAATATAATGTGACATTAAGGATTTTTTTCTTTTAAAAAAAGAAAAAAAAAAACTCTACTTTCTGCGCTTGATATAGTGGCTAGTCTTAGCAACAGAGATGGAAGACACAGCCAAAGATGGCAGGAGGGAGAGATGAAAGGAGGTTAGGTCAGAATGTGTGGAGCCCCACGTCAATTGTGGGACACAGACCTCTGGATCTCTTAAATGAGAGAGTTTAAATTGGAATCTTGTTTAAATCCTTTACCAGAGGTTTTTATTTTGTATGTAGCCAAAATTATTCCTATGTAACACAATTCTTATTTCTGCAGAGCCCTGAATGCATACCTTCTGGATATCTGAGACAGATTTTTATATCTAAAAGTGAACTTGTGTGATTATTTTAATTCCCTAATTTATGGATTGATTTCATATTTGTAACAGTACCTTCTTTTTCTTTATAATAGTTATTTTTTGTGAATATGTTGCAAAATTCATTTACATAAGCACAGAAACATTTTACTAGATTAAGATATTCACAGAGATAGGAAATATTATAAATCCATCACTGAAATTATTACATCTAATCTATTCCTTTAAGCTTTTCAGAAGATTTAGAAATAGATTATTTGGGAGTACTATCTCTCTTAAGACTTCCCGAGTTTGAAAATTATGGAAACAGAGACATTGCAAATAGTAGCAAAAGAAATCTAAGCACCATTTGTTCAAGTCAGAGTAAGAAAATTCAAGGCAGTAAAATAACTCCCATTTCAGAAGAACTTAAAGGCGATGGTTTTAAAAAGCTGTGGAAGGCAGAGGAGTATTACTAAATTGGATGAAGCTTTATATCCATCGAAAAATCCCTGCAAATTTTTTATTTCTAAATTACCCTTGGGGAGAAATTAGACCTAAAAATATATTCAGTGTTTGAATGTGTGTCTGTGTATGTTTGAAGGTGTATGTTCCATTTACCAGCTAGTGAAACGAATTAGCATTCATAATGAAAGTATCTAATTGTATAAGTGTATTTAGATGTATTCTTCTTTAAAATGTTGTTGAAGATGTAGATCTTATTTAATAATTTAGTAATGTTTAATGTCATCATATTTAATGTTTGTGAACTTTATGATATAAACTGCTGCGCCACCCAGGGATCCCCCATGAACTTTATGATATAGAGCATTAAAATGAAAAACTGATACTTACTGAGAACTATGTAACACGTAAGACTCTTAGGTCATACAATTTAATTGTAACCATTTTATATACTTCCAAACCAAGTATTTTATCATTTGCTTAAGACCTCAGAACTAGAAAGCCAAAGAACTAGATTTAATCCACAGTCACATTCTTTTGCAGTATTGCAGTAGTTTTACAGTTTTAATTTTTTAAGCCATAAAAATGAGAATTTAGTGATTGATTTACAGAGAATCACTTGCATATCCCTACTGCTGAGAAGTTATTGTTTGGGCCTCAAAGTCAAATAGACAAATCAGCAACACTGATCTGGTAAAAACCTTGTGCCTACTGCAGATGCAAAAAAACAATGATTTTATTAAAAAAAAAAAAAAAAAAAACCTAAGTACTAAAATCAACCTTTTAAGAGCTGAACTTGCAAACCTAAAAATATAAAGTGATGACAGTATTATCATAGGCTGCTTAGAAACTTGAAAGAATTCTTTTAAGTGTGAAGCCTAGTGTTTGTTTTGACAGAGCTGGAGAGCTGATAATTCTTTGTCACTAATCCATTTTTTCTAAACAATTCTATTTCTTCAAGAAGTAATTCCCAATAAACCACAACACTTACTTTAAAAAAGCAAAATAAGATAACAACTAGAAAGAGAAATATGTGCCCATATGTTACTTATTACCCATTGACATTGCATAGTTCAGTGGCTGACAAACATTAGAGAACTCTAATTGCCTGAGGATATTTTTTAAAAGACAGATTCCTGAACCCTAATCTCAAAGATTCTGTTACAATAAGTGTGCTATATGACCCAGAGACATATGCATTTCACGGATCCATTTGGAGAGTCTCATTAAAAAAATGGTCTATAGAGCACATTTTGAGAACTACTGAATCAATATTCATGTTTATTCAATTTGTGTCATAGTATATAAGCATGAAATTATAGATCTAAATGAAATCAATGAGTATGAAAATCCTTAATTTACCAAAGGAAAAACAACTCAGTTGAATGTTAGAAACTAAGTCAAATGTGTAGAATCTGAGATTTTTCCCTACTTACAAGTTAACAAATCAGTTTGCCATAATTTCATGGATGCTGGCAGGAGGCATGATTTCCTGGGTCAAGGACAAGACTTCTTTACTCACCACACAGCAAATGGCACGAGCTTCATGTTCATGACAGTTCTTCTTGGATCTCACAAGAATGACAAGGAGCACACAGGTAGATGCTACACATATAGGAAACCTCAACATTTTATAAAAAAGATTGCATAAGAACATGCCCAAATCTCACCCTGTAAAGAGATAGTATTCTGAGTGTCAAATAAACCTTCTTTTCTCTGGGAGGAGATACTATCCTTAACTTTCAAGGCCATTTACTCTACAAAAATTCTTGAGAAGTTAGTCTGGTCAAAAAGTTCTCATTGTCTTAGCTTAAAGGACATGCAGAAACATGAAAGGCCCAATGAAGAATTCTCTTAACAATGATTCACCCCGCTCCATTTTTATTTGGATATTTTAAGGCATAATTACAGGGAATTCACTATCCCATCTCATTTCCAGGGTGACTTAATTCATTTCTGCTTTTCCTCCAAGGAGATGTGAAGATTTGTCACCATCACCTCATGAGATTTCCTGAATATCACAAGAGGAGTCCACACATTGTAGCCCCACAAGAAAAAGATAAACCATAATTATGCAGCATCAGACTGGATAATTGTGACTTGCAATTCAATTTCCATGCAATCCTGGGCACTTCAGTATTCAATATGATGTTCAATTTCTCTCTTTTTAAGTAACTTCCCAAATTATGTTTGGAAGATGTATTGAGTGAGGTAAAGCCCTCTCTTGCACTCTCCCTTTACATCCACCAAAATTTTCATCCCCATCACAGCTTCATTTTCCTTTCACCAAAGAGAAAAGAAAATCCCATTATCTCACTCACTTTTCCATTTCTAAAGTAAAATTATATTCTTAAACACAAGCCAGATTCTTAGAAAATTATTTTCAACTTCTCTAAAACCAAGAGGCCTAAATCTCCCAACCTTTACAGATGTATTTTCACTTCTGATATCTACAACTGCCAAAGATACAGAGGAAAACCCTAAATATTTACACTGTCCCATTAAAGGACCTAGATAGTGATATCCTGGCACAGAAACTATAACATTTTTATTTTCATTATTTGTTTGTTTTTGCTTAGGAAAATGGTCCAATCCAAATCCAAAATAGAAAGATAATATCAGAAAATGTGGGAAAGTTATTATCTAGAACCAAAGATATTCTCACTTCTTACATCTATCATTATGTTTTATATTTAGAGCACACATGGTGAAAAGTACTATATTAAGCAACATGTTTTAAATAGATACTTGGTTTGATATCTGATGAAAATCTATTAATTATTTTTTAAATTATGTAGCTAAATTATTTGTATTTCAATTTCCCCCCCAAATCATGTTAAAAATAAACCAGGCCGTTCAGAGAGACAAAGTGAATGAGAAGGACAGATACAGAGAGAGAGAGAGAGAGAGAGTCTTCATGTTGACATAAATATAATCTCACCACCAAAAAGACCCAGGTGATGAAAGACCCCCAATAAATAGCAATCGTAACTACAAACAAAGGAGATTCCATGATGAATGATAGATGTAAGACGTGAGAATATATTCAGTACTAAGATATATCTCCCACATTTTCTGATATCTGTACCGTATATCCCCTCATGGGATGAACTGCCAATCCACTTAAAAAAGAGAACTCTTTGAACATTTTTTAATACTCTTGTGAAATTTTCCATTAACGAAACTGTAGTTGACCTTAAAGTAGTCCAATATAACAGTTTCTGAACTTGTCGACTGCTTATTGATTTCTTTAGCTTGTTTGCTAATATTCTGTTCACAAGTTCAATATCCAAAGCTTGAGTGTGATGACTGCAGCCTATTCCAAAACTAGATAATAATTTCAAAGGGAGAAATAAACAGGTGAGCTTCCTATCACAGTATGGTAATGTTTTGACACTGCTGTCTGCCCTGAAGTCAAAAGACTGGAAAGAGCATGCCCTTGAAGCTTCATTCTGATGTCACAATGTGATTCAAAGTAATCAGAATGAATATTCATGTTTTCTGGTGTCTGAGACGCTGTCATGGGCCCATCAGTTATTAAACAATGACAACATGATGTTTTGATGATCATGTTTTATTATTCCTACCAACTGTTGTAACATAGACTTGAGCATCCAAGGTCTATCTCCTAACTAAAGCTGATTTACTATTTTAACAACATTGTAAAATAACATGTAATTCACAAAAATAGCAAGAAAATGTAACAAAGAAGTATATACTCCCTCAGGCTTTAAAATCTTAATTTCTCTTCCCAAGAAAAACAGAGTAATAGAGATGGGATTCATCCATCCACCTAAAATAGCCGAAAAGCAGACAAAGTATATAAACCAATGTTATTAAGATGTCCATCAAAGAAGGACAGTAATCCCTGAGTAACATGAAAAAGGTGAGGGTGACCACCAAGATTGTCTCAGCCTTATTCCATCTGAGTAAACAGAGTACAATATAGAAAGGAGCTGTATAGATAATGAACTGCAGAGATTTAGAAAGGGTCCTTTTCAAGTATTCAACACAGTAGTAAAAATATATCTGTGTGAAGAAACTACCTGAGGCTGAGGAAAACACACACACTCACCCACACACACAAAGGGATTAACAGTAACATCCCCGATGCTCCAACAGGGACAGCAATAGTGGTTATTCCTCCCAAGAACACTGGTAAGCTTCATAATTCAGGGAAAATTGAGTAAACAGAAGGGTAAGGAGTGAGTAGAGGAGAATAATTAGTCCTAATTTGACCACTAATCCAGTCCCATCTAAGAAATCATAGAAGCTGGAATAAAGTGATCACACTATTTTCAAGAAACTGAACTTCAGTCAAAACAAAACTGAAAATACTTATTGGGATATAAAATATCCATAAAAGTAAAATTTGCAATGTATGGTATTGAACAAAAAAAAAATTACTAGATAATGTGGAGAACTCAATTGAAATAGACCCTGTAGTGGACAAAGTTGTTAGATTTAGCAGGCAAAGAAATTAAATTAATTAATATAACTGTATTCCATATGTTCAAAAGATAAGTAGAGACTAGAAAGGATATAAAAATTAAATTTCAAGAGATGAAAACTAAAATATTATCTAAAAAATATACTAGATGGATTAATGGCAGAATTATAGAAGAATTAGTAAACTTGAAGACATGAGAATGAAATTTTACTAAAAATAGAGTAATAAAAAATTATAATGAACTAAATATCAGTTACCAATGGGAAAAGTTTACGTGCATAATTTGCATGTAATTGGAATTTTCTGAGTAGAGAAAAAAATATTTAAATAAATGATGACTAAAATTTTTCCAAATTTGATGAAAATCATAATCCCACAGATAGTAGTAGATATTCCATTCAATGTTCTCCAAATAAACATGATGAAAACTACATCAAGGCGTATCATAATCAAATGTCTTAAATCTAGAGGTGAAGAGAAAACCTTATAGGCAGTTGGAGAAAAAGACATCATGGGCAGAAAGTTTAGGCTCTTGGTTTCAGCTCAGGTCATGAGATCTCAGGGTCAAGAGATCAAGCCTGGAGTGGGCCTCCCTGCTGGATGTGGAGCCTGCTTGAGATTCATTCTCTGCCCCTCTCCCCACAGCTCCTACTCTTTGTCTCCAATTTCTCTCTCTTTAAAAAAAAAAAAAAAGAAAGAAAAAGAAAATCTCTAAGTACTTGGAAATTATAAATAATAAATTATTGATGAATTTAAAATGATTCAATTCATGCCAAGTGTGTTTTCTGACACCTGATACTAAAATAGAAATCACTAGCATACAGTAAGAAAAGGATATCTGGAATATACCCAAGTATATGGAAATGAAATTACACAGTTCATAATAAACTATGAGTCAAAAAATCAAGTGGGGGGATCAGAATGTGTTTTTAACTATAAGAAAATAAAAATAAAATATATTAAAATTTGGGGCTGTCACCAAAGCAGTAATTAAATAATAATTTATAGCATTAAATGTTTATATTAAGAGAGAAGAAATAAATCAGCTCTTCATTATCTTCATGGGGAAAAAAAAGATAGGAAGGAAGGAAGGAAGGAAGGAAGGAAGGAAGGAAGGAAGGAAGGAAGGAAGGAAGGAAGGAAGGAAGGAAGGAAGAAAACTAGTACAGGGCAAATAAAACTCATGTAAATAGAAAAAAAAGGGGGAAACAGTAGAAATCAATGACATAACAACAGAGAAATCAATAAAACAACTTTAGAAACATTTTCTTTTGAAAAAATATTTTATTTATTTATTAATGAGAGTAGGGGGGGTGCAGAGGGAGAAGCAGGCTCCACACAAGGAGCCTGATGTGGAACTCGATCCCAGGACTCCAGGATCAGGCTCTGGGCCGAAGGCAGGTGCTAAACTGCTGAGCCACCCAGGAATCCCCAGAACCATTTTCATAAGATATAGAATTTTGAATGAAATACTTCTCCCAATAGTTCAAAAATACCATCCCACATCTTACAGCTTGCAAATTTTCTGAGAGGAATCTGTTATATTTCATTGTTGTTGTTGTTCCTCTTTATGTTTCTTTTTTCTCTGGGTGCTTTCTAGATATTTTATTCATCTTTCTTTAAATAAGCATTTTGGCCACTATGCATCTGCAGTTTTTTTTGCTTTTTCTTGCTTACTATTCTCTGGGCTACTTGGACCTACAATTCATTTTCCATTCATTTGGAAATTCTTGGCCACTATCTGATCAAATTTGTGTTGCATACTTGTGTTGTCTTGGATACTCTACTTTTGATTTTATTAGCTCATTAATAGTTTTATCCTTTCTATTTTTGTATTTCAGCTTGGATCATTTCTGTCAATGTATCTTCAAGTTACTGTTATTTTCCCAATTTGTAACCAGCCTGTTCTTGAATTCATCCCAAGAAATCTTTATCTCTAGTATTTCTATATCTAGCATCCCTTTTGACTTTTTGAATAATTTCCACCTCTTTGCTGAAATCCTCCATCTTTTCATGCATGCTGCTCACATTTTCCACTGGACCCTTTGTCATATTAATTGTAATCATGTTGTTCTCCCTCTCTGATACATTCGGAATCTAGTTTTGCTGATTATTTTTTATCTTGAAAATATGTTTTTTTTTCTTTTTTGTGCATCTACATTTTTTTATTTAGCTACAGTGTTGTGTGGGGAAGACCAATTGAAAATGGAGTAATAGTGTGATACCTGGTACACTTATGTTGGGGCATTAAGAGGACAGCTGTTGCCAGGCTGCTATTACCTTAGGATTGGAATGGAGAGTGTGGTGCTAGAAACTTTCTTTAGAGTTCCCATTCAGTTCTGTCAGCAGTTACTGCACACAGGGGCCATGAAGGGGGTCTTATTGTTGCTCACTCCACTCAGTGGGACCAGGAAGTGTTCTTCATTCTCCTGGATCAGACTAAGTCTCTGATGAGCCCTGTTTACGTGGGCCTAGGGTGTAGGGTTTCCTCAGCACTCCTTCCCCACTTCTCCACTGCAAGTAAACTCTGTCTTTCTACCTGTGACTGGTCTTCCATGGGGGAGATTTTTTCTACCCTTTGTTTTGTTTTGTTTTTTGCTTTTTTCTTTTATTTTACGTCATGAGCAATGAATCACTGCTTATTCTGTGGTTTGGGAAATATTTTCTAACCATCTCCAGGAGGCAAGCAGTTTTGTTTTTTTTTTTTTCCATTCTACAACAAGCAGTGGATTTTGTATGAGCCCTTTAGATGAAATGATTTACTGTCCCTGCACCATCAGTGTAAAGCCTTTATTTACTTCCAATGAAAGAAGTGTCTAGGGAAACCAGCGTAGCTTCATGCATGAGTTCCAGTGACATCCAGTTACATCCTGTACATTTTGCCATCAAGCAGGATCTCTCCTCAGACCTATTTCCAGTCTTTCTTGGTAGAGACCTGTTGAAAATATCTTAAGATTAATTATAAACTTCTTGTCTTTCTGGAGCTCCCAGCTATGCAAAATTGATATGCTAGCCTACACTTGACCTTTAAAGATTCTAGAAAAATATCAGTCAATTTATCTTAATTCATGGCAGTCACCTTTCTCCCATGTTTTATTTTTTTTTTTTTTTTTTTTTTTTTTTTTTTTTTTTTTTTTTTTTAAATTTTTATTTATTTATGATAGTCACACACACAGAGAGAGAGAGAGAGAGGCAGAGACATAGGCAGAGGGAGAAGCAGACTCCATGCACCGGGAGCCCGACGTGGGATTCGATCCTGGGTCTCCAGGATCACGCCCTGGGCCAAAGGCAGGCGCCAAACCACTGCGCCACCCAGGGATCCCGTCTCCCATGTTTTAAAAAGGATATATTCCTTCTCTCCATGGAGGGAATTTTTAATCCCTTGAAATAAAGTTTTAATTTTTTTCCCTTGGGATGGACTCTAGACAAATTATGATTTTGTAGATTATTTGGCTTTTCTAATTTTTAGTTTTAAGAATGACATTCTTTTACAGGTTTCTACAGCCTAAATGGAACAGAATTCTCTTTATATTTTATTTATTGTTTCTATTGATTTATAACAGTGTCTGTGAGTAGAAGCAAGACCTTTCCATATCTTTCTGACCAGAAATTAGACCCTGATGTTAAATATAAATAAGAGACATAAGACATCTAGTGAAAAATTATAGGGGACTAGATATTGTTTTAGAGTTAACACATATTCCAGTTGAAGATCATATTTTAGTGTATATGTAGTAGTTTGTAACCATCTTATGCTCCAGTATTTTTCTTAGCATTGATTAAATGGAAATGATTCATAAGACAAATTAAAATCACATCAAATGAAGTCAAAACTTGATCCAGCTTCTTCTATAATTACACACAACTCCAGTTGGCAATAATTGTATAAGCAATACCTTCTGGCTGTCAAGCGTTATTTTACAATATCTGGTGGACAATGGTAGAAAGACTATTTATTGACAGAAATGAATTCAACTTTGGAATTCTCAGAGGATATTACAAATAGTGCTACCAAATGCCCTCAGTTATTATTTAGGTGTCTAGCTCATCACTGAGGAATCTAAAAGGATTTTCCTATCAATGAAACCCCTATTTTAGTATTATCAACTTCATTTTAGTCTTACCACAACAGGAAATGATAGCCAACTATCATTTTCAGTGGTAGTTTGGTACATTTAAAGTAATTTTCTAGGGAGCCTCTGGGTGGCTCAGTAGTTGAGCATCTGCCTTTGGCTCAGGTCATGATCCTGGGGTCCTGGGATCGAGTCCCACATCAGTCTCCCTGCAGGGAGCCTGCTTCTCCCTCTGCCTGTGTCTCTGTCTCTCTCTCTGTCTCTCATGAATAAATAAATAAAATCTTTTAAAAATTAAAAAATAAGTCTCCAAATATGTTTTAAGGAAGGTGTAAGTCAACATATTATTACAATCAAAGTATGTTTAGTATTTGTTGTCATTTATCTAGTTCATTCAGTCTTTCAACTAATATTTATTCAGTACCTCTACTGTGCTAGAACCTCTTCTAGGTACAAGGGTTAAATTAATGTGAACAAGTAGACATGGTTAGTATTTACTTGTGCTTAAAATTTAGAGGGTAAAAAAAGCATATGCAGAAAATCATGCTCTGTGATAAATGCTGCAGTAGGGAGCATATCTGATCATATGACTGTTACCTAGGCAGAGAAAGAGAGAAAATGTGTTTCTCTTTGATGGATTATTCAGTGTGGAGAAATGAACTAAGCACCACATGGATTATGGATTATTGTATAATGTCCATGTTTTTTAGATTCTGATGGCTACCCAATATAAGAAAAGAGCTCTGAATTTCATTAGATGGAAGGAAGGTCCTATTTGAAATTTAATTTTTACTTTCCAATGTTTTTCATAAAATATATGTGGTAACCTATAATAATTCGTGTAGAATAGCATTTTTTTTTCTGAATGTACAATATGGTTGGTAACATGTTGAAGGCCAACCTTATTCTCAAGAAACAATCAATATAAAAATAAGGGTTATAGATTTGCAAGATTAATTAGCTTGAACTGAGACCAATCACATATATCAGTGCATTGTTTATTTTTATTTCTAATATTTTAGAAGCTACGTGATAAATAAGTCTACTTGAAGAAAGGCAAACTGAAAAGGGAGTTTCTATCCAGGCTGGAAAGCAGAAGTTCCTCCGTTAGCATCTGAAGTAAGTAATGCATGATGGGGATTAATATAACATCATTTTTTTAATCAGCTTGTTAAGTTGAATTAATTCACACTGAATTTTAAGGGTATATACCCTGCATATTCAAATAATTAGTTCCTAAGTACAAGCAAAATTCTTTTTCTGTAACACTGTTTATAGGCACTGTTTTAGGCTCTAATGATAACACGGATATCTCTCAAGGTGCTCATATTCTTTAAGTGGAAGAAAAAATGAATTTCATTTCATGTAAATGCTATAAAGAAAATAAAGCAGGATATTGGGATAAAGGAAAAATATATATTGGGCAGGAGCTGAGAATGTATTTGGGATAACTTAGTCAGAGACAACATCTCTGAAGATACAAAATTCGAGTGGTATTTGAGCACATACTTGCATGATCAATCCCTAGCCTGTTGAAGGAAGACTAGAGCAAGGACAGACAATAGAATCTCTGAACTTTATAAAGTCTGAACAAGAATGTGCTCAACTCTTTTAATTCACTGTAAGAAGCTTAATTCAGTCAAAATATAAAGAAACAAGAGAGAAAGGGTTAGGATATTAAGCTGCAGAAATAATTAAGGAACATGTCATATATGGCCTTTGGGCATTCTAAAGAGTTTGGCACATTCTAATTGGTAAAGGAAAGCACTGGATATTTTTGATGAGAGGAATGAGGTGCTCTGAGTTATAATTTGATCAGCTTACTTTTAACAAACTCTTAGATAACTTTGGGTGAAGCTAGGAATGCAAAACATGATTTTGGCTTGGAATGCTCTTGTCAAGTAGCTGAATCTGTTGGTCATTTAATCTCCTTCAGGTAGCCTCATGATCTAAGGTCCATATATGACATTACTGGGCCCAGTAATACTCTGTCAATTTATTTAGTTTCCCAGGCAGGGTCTCAAAGTCATGATATTTAAGGATAATGTGTTTAGACTATTTAACAGCAATAATTTTGATCTATTACTGCCTGTGTTACCAGGGAAACTCCTAAAACTATTGTTTCATGGAAAAATATTCATTATGACACATTTAGAGAGACCAAAAGTTTTATCCTAATCTCTTTTGAACTCTAATTTTAGTAGGCATTATTATTTATTATTGAGAAAGATAAATTCTAATATGTATACTATTGTACTTACTCTAGTTTAAAGACAACCAAACTCTTAGGAGACAAATGGTGGTATTTCCTAATCGACTGGATAATGTTTTACTGTGAGAATCTTGATGCTTCTACCTAAATGCTGTGAAAGTATATCTCTTTCCCTATTTTAGTTTTAAAAATATTTACAAATGACTAGCATAATGCATAAAAGTCTCAGCAACAAGGACAAAGAAAACAAATTCTGTATTAGTATGGTTCTTTTTGGTTCTTAGGTTTTCTTTTTTCCCAAAGATTTGTTCCTCTACAAGAATTTAGAATCTTCTGCAAAGTACAGATATAATTCAAATCATATTACTGCTTGTGTTTTTGTTTTAATAATCAAAGGGAGAATGGAAAAGATGTGGAAAAATTTCTTGAAGATAATAACTGGATATTTTCCCTGAAGCCATAGAATAACTAATATAGTGAAGTAAATAAATGATATTCATCATTTTTCTCCATTTGTAATTTCACATCAAGCAGAATATTTATGGAACTTCAATAGTAGCAGATATGAGGTTTAAGAAAATAATATGTTAAATTTAGTTTTCCCTTCTTCTTCCTCATCACATATCATTGCAAGTCCGTGTAATAATTTAGTACCGAGCAATAAATCTTCAGAAAAAATATATTCATTTTCTAAGGGTTAAACAAAAAGCAAGGTAAATACACCATACACTAAACCTGCTGTACTAAAATGTGGGAAGATGTCTTAAACCCCTCATATTTACCAGTTACATTTAACATGTGAACTGTGACTGTAATTGTAAATATAAATGCTTGAGTAGTATAGACATAAGAATATACCTTTAAGAACTTACAAATAGAGAAAGCCTAATTGGCCATGGGCCACAGCTGCTGAGCTCTGAGATCCTGCTGAGCATTTGTAGTGAGGCCACTTCTCATGGGCTTTCCACAGCCAATGATTGAGCATTGTGGAGATAGCAAAGAGATCCATGGTACTCTTCTGAAGAGAGATTTTTTTAAATATTTTATTTATTTATTCATGAGAAATATAGAGAGAGAGGCAGAGACCTAGGCAGAGGGAGAAGCAGGGTCCCTGCAGGGAGCCCAATACAGGACTTGATCCCAGGACCACAGGATCACAACCTAAGCCGAAGGTAGACACTCAACCACTGAGCCATCCAAGTGCCCCTGAAGGGGGATTTTGACTTAGGACTCCCCACAGCCCTCCAAACCTTTCTGAACCTACACAGCAGTCTAGGAAAATTCCATCTGCCTTCCTCACTCAGGCTCACTCTTGTATTGTAGTCTGATTTCTCTTAGTAAAACTTTGTCCACAAAGAAGAGTACCCAGACTAAAATAAGTAGTTAATATTTCAGTATAATCACATATATGATCAGTGTGATCGACATAGGAGCTCAACGAGGAAAAGCAAAATAAGCATTATTATCCTTTGACAGAGGAAAACGAGATAATAAAACGACATTCTGGATTACATGTGATCCAAAAGTGATAAGTCATTGCTAAAAAAGCCAGTCTTATTGACTTTCATTCGGCACTAATTAAATATAAAATTTAACATTCTATTAAAAATGGACTAATAAACTCATTACTCCCAATTTTCTTAATGTGAAAAGAATTTTAAAGGAATAGTCTATAGACACTAGATCTGTGAAGTGTGATAATAATAATACAAAGAAAAAATGCAAAATGACACAATATTGCTTACATCTAGACATTAAATCCATATATATTTTTTAAAGATTTTATTTATTTATTCATGAGAGACAGAGAGAGACAGAGAGGGAGAGTCAGAGACACAGGCAGAGGGAGAAGCAGGCTCCATGCAGGGAGCCCGATGTGGGACTCGATCCCGGGCCTCCAGGATCACTCCCTGGGTTGAAGGCGGTGCTAAACCGCTGAGCCACCTGGGCTGCCACTAAATCCATATTTTTCCTGTAAATTCCATCCAGTGATTTCAATTACTTTAACTTATGAGTTGGTTATCAGTCAACACAATAATCTTTTTTTGTAAAACTTGATGGACCTGGCACTGCTGGTAATTCCAGATTGTGGAATGTCATGCAGGAGGCTCCACAGGGTCAGTGACCGCAGATAGATTTCACAAGGGTTAGCGAGAATCCAAAGGATGGGCAAGGGGAAAATGCCATAGAAACAAATACATATGTGCACATATATCTTATATATCTAAAATGTATGTAGCTTTTGTACCCTGCTTGTTTTTTGAGATGTAATATTTGATAAGTACCTTCCTATAACTTTAATTGTTCTTTGAAAATATATTCTTTTAATCCTCTGTTGGAGGACAGATGCTAAGAGTTTAGGGAACTTGATCAGATCACACAGTTAAATTAGTGGGGATATAATAAGAAGAATATCTTCTTCATAATGTTATTGTGAAGATTAAATTAGTTGAGCCATAAGCCACATTTAGAATTAAGGCAAACCCATTGTAAGCCTTCAGGCAATGGCAGCTAGGATTATTCATATTATTACGGTTGAGTCCAGTCTTGCTTCCCAAATAAAATCTGCATTGATATTTTGATCAACAACATATGGCTTTTCACAACTTCTTGAAAGAAAATGGTAACATGGATGTAGTTTGTTCTGAGAAATATAAAATACATACAATCTATACATCCAATATATGTTATATTAATATATGCACATATATACATATACTGTATTAATACATAAGAGCATAACATATATTACTTTCATATCTTATTACTATTAGCTTTGGACACCACTGATTTTATTTTGATCTTCCCAATGTCCAAGACACCGCAACCAGAGCAAATAAAGAATAAGGACATTTAACTAGGTTTTCAGCCACATACTGGGCAAGACTCCTAAGACATGTATCTGCTTGCTGTTCAGAAAAACACTAAATTAATTAGTGGGGCAGCTCAGGTGGCTCAGCGGTTTAGCGCCGCCTCCAGCCCAGGGCCTGATCCTGGAGTCCCGGAATCGAGTCCCATGTCAGGCTCCCTGCAAGGAGC
Organism: Canis lupus familiaris; assembly: GCF_011100685.1. Classification (NCBI taxonomy): domain Eukaryota; kingdom Metazoa; phylum Chordata; class Mammalia; order Carnivora; family Canidae; genus Canis; species Canis lupus. The sequence goes on along the minus strand of NC_049254.1, from coordinate 9,773,727 downwards.
CTGCTTCTCCCTCTGCCTGTGTCTCTGCCTCTCTCTCTCTCTCTCTCTCTGTGTCTCTCATGAATAAATAAATAAGAAAAAAAGATGTCTATTAAATAGGACTTTTTAGGTATACTTTATAGGTATCTTTTTAGGTTCTATTTTATAGGTATCTTTTTCTTGTAAATTGATTTTTTTCAGTAAGTTCAATAATGAAATGTCTTAGTTTTGTCCCTAGCTTTCTGTTATATCAGCTTTCAGAAAAGTAAGTTTTATTTTTTATTAAAAAAATAAAAATAAAAATGATTAGTGTTTCTTTTCTACCATTATGCCTGTTTTAGAAAATGTTACAATAAGTTCACTAGTAAGAAATCATTCTCCTTTTTTTCTTCACTGTTCTTTGTATTATCTTTTTGGCAAATATTATTTGACTCATAGGGTCATAGAGTGATGACTATATCAGTGAATCCATTTAGAACCAACTTAGCAATGGGAAAAAACTGAAAATTCCACATTTGTCTCCAACATTTCTTGAGGAATATATATATATATATATACACACACACACACACATATATCATACTTTTAAAAATATACATATATATCTTATATATATTTATATATATCAAACTTTTAAATATATACATATATATCATATTTTTAAAATATGATATATATGTATATATATATTTTAAGGTATGATGAAAGAATATGCACAACTGTCTGAATCTGCTTTAGTCACATTGTTTAGTCTGAGGCTTACCCATAGGGTGACTGTCATCCTTCCATGTACAATTATTCTTTGCGATAGAAACTGCATGAGTTTATCTTGTTCTTTCAAGAGCTAGATTGCTTATCAGACTTCATGCTGTGCTTTCCTACCATCTCAATAGTGGGTATGGGGTGATGACACTGTGAAGGTTACCGAAGGGATGGCTGTAATGTCTTTCTCAGGATCAGGCTAACTGCAGCCTGTAAGAAATACACAAGACCTGGGGGGGGGTGGGGGGGTGGCAAGAGGGAAGGCCTAGTGGATTGGGAAGAGTAAGGACAAGGAGATGAAGGAAGGGGAGGAGAAAGGCAGGGTAATTGGCCCGCATCCCACATCCCCGTGTTTACAGGGACATGCTTCAGTGATCTGTCTGCACTGTTTAGCAGCATGAATACAATTCTGTCCTTGAAGCACAGATCAATTTACTATGCCAGTCCGCTCTCTTCCCTGTCAAATGTTTCACTGATTCTGAATTCTGCAGATGGTTTAAAGATGTCCTATGCTAATTGAGTTCAAGCCTGTCTTCTGATTTACGAGGAGGAAATGGTTAAAATTTTCTTCTTGAGTGAGTAATGCCAGGAAGACTCTTGCTGTTTTGACTTCTGCCACTTAATGCCTCAATATATGCTCACTTTTCTCCAACCTTCTTTTTCAAGTTAGAATTGGTGCTAGTAGATATTTAAAATGCCCATACTTGTAGATATGGATTATTCTGACGTGGCCATAAGAACTTATGGATTTAGACAATTACATAGCTTAGGATAACTTAATTTAAATATTTTTTTCTTAAGAAAAAAAGATGTCTATTAAATAGGACTTTTTAGGTATACTTTATAGGTATCTTTTTAGGTTCTATTTTATAGGTATCTTTTTTCTTGTAAATTGATTTTTTTCAGTAAGTTCAATAATGAAATGTCTTAGTTTTGTCTCTAGCTTTCTGTTATATCAGCTTTCAGAAAAGTAAGTCATTTGGCATAGAAGAAGGAGCTAGAAGCTAAGAAACTTGGGTCTGGTCAACAACATTGGTAACTAATTGCATCCTTTGGGCTGGTTCTTACTCTCTGAGCTATAACACTTTGGAGCTAGATTAACTCATCTGTACGGTGTTTCAGGTTTTAAATTCTGAAATTATAAAATGTTATTTATTGCTCCTATTCTCTAAAAATGTGGGCTGTTACTAGGCGGTGACATAAAAAGCAGGCGGAAGCATAATATACTGAACAGAGTATCAAATAAGGAACTCGGTAAGTGTGATTTTAAATCCAGCTCTTTTACCAACTAGCTGGAGGATGGCAAATGAGTAATTTAAACTGTTCATCCTCACTTATAAAATGTAGATAATATCAATTTTTGAATATTGTTGCTAGAGTTGAAATAAGATGCTTTAGAAACACACGCACACACACTCCATGAAACAAGGCCTTCTGAAACTAGAAACTATCGATTACTGTTAATAAAGGAATTTCAATGTCTCTTAAAAATCATTGAATTTTATTATATGTATATTATTCTAACTGTGGAAAATTATAAAGCATATCTGCAAGCACATGCTTTTCTCCCAGGGTTATATTTTATCTTTATTTTAATGTGGGGTGACTTTTCCTTCTATGTTTCTGATTTTTCTAAAGATAGAATTTTTTTGCTTTCCTTTTTTATGTTCAGATCTAATAATTTTAGTTCCTAGTCCCTAAATATGTCTTCCCTTTCCCACCTCTAAAATTCTCTCACTGTTACTCCTTCTATTTCATATGCCCTCTTTTCTTTGGTCTAATCCACTAGTTTTCATATTGCAGAATTATATTTAGTTTCAATTAATACCTATTTTTTCCATGATGCCATGAATCAATATCCCAGTTCATTGTTATATCCACTCCGTTGGACCCCAGGAACTTTTGAGGGGTTCATTTCTTTATAATATATAAATCCTACTTTTGTATATTTATTATATTTTTTAAATTATATCTAATACTTTAAAAATTAAAGGCATACTATTATGCTCTTCTGAACTATGTTTTTTAAAACATTTTATTTTGAAACTATTTTAGAATTTCAGTAAAGCTGCAAAAATAGTACAGATAGTTCCCAGATATCATTCACTGATTTCTTTCTAAGGTTCACATTTTAAATATTCATAGCACAATTATCAAAGCTAAGATATTGGGTTGGTATGGTATTATCAACTAATCTACAGAATTTATTCAGATTGTATACCTCCCCTCTTTTTGTTAATGTATTTATTTTCTTCTCCTGAACCCAATCCAGGATACCACATTGCATTAGGCATTCTGTCTCTCTAATTATTTGCATCAGTGTAGAATCATGAATATTTATTTTATATTGAGTTAGTATCTAATACCATTTCTATTTATTTTTAAGATTAGCCACTGGGAAATTTTTCATGTTGGTTCCTGTGAGTTTGGACATGCCCCCCCCGCCCCCACACACACACCCTTTTTAGTTCTTCGTTATTTTCTGAAATCACAGATGCTCCAGTCTCATCATATGTTTTCCCAACCCCAGATCCCAGAGAGATTAATCATTTCTCTAAGGACCCCTAATTCTTATTATAGGATGTTAGTATTTAGAGTGCTAGGTGTGCTCATTGCCACTGGGATATCATGGTTTCTATGCCCTCTCAGTGAACAGAGCTAGGAAATATATGTATGTTACTAATATATACACACACAGTGAGACACATGCACATATTTGCATCTATATATATGTATGCATGTGTATATTTAAATACATATATTTAGAACTCACAAGCTCTTAATTTTATCTGTGATTCCAATTGAGCAACATCAGAGAACTTATTTTAGCCTTCTCCTTTTCTTTATTTGTATCTTTTATCTGTGATAAGAAAGAATTTGGCTCACATCACTTACATTGTATTTTATTTGCTCAATCCTAGAATATGCATAAAGCATTTTAGAATTGCTGACCTTTAGCCCTGTAAGAAATAAATTTACTAGCTAGAATACTTGTTTAGAATTCTTTTAATCTTTAGCTTTATTTATTTATTTATTTATTTATTTATTTATTTATTTATTTTGCCCCCCCCCGCCCCAACCCCGGAGCCCCCGCGCTCTAATCTTTAGCTTTATAGTAAAATACTACTTTAAGTTACTAGATACTTTTGTAATTTTAATTAATATCGGTGACTCTGTCTGAGGAAATTGAAGTATTTTCATATGATTTGGAGCAATTATACAAATTTTCCCATAAAATGTCATTCTATGTCTTCTCTCTGTATGCTTTCCTTATGGTCTTGTTTTTATTCATTTGGGGGGACTCTTTATATATTAGAGAACATAGTCCTTTGAGGCATCAGTGGCAAATATTTCCACTATGATAGTTGTAATTTGATTTTGGTTATGGGGGACTTTATATTTTTTACTTCTTATATCATTAAATTTATCAGATGTATATCTGATTTAGGCTACAGTTAGAAAAACCTCTCCACTCCAACATGTATGAATGTATTTATGTATGTATGAATGGATAAGTGTGTATATTTCATACTTTTGCCTAATAGTTTAATGTTTTTCTATATTTGAATTTTAGATACACTTCAAATTTGTGTTACATGTTATAAAATACATCATCTTTAATTTTTCAAATTCCTGCTCTCTTTTCCTAAACTATTTTACATGTTGATTTTAAATAAATTTAAGTTTGAATTCATTTATCATAGATTACATTCCAAACTTATTTAGGTGATTTTGGGGCTTTCTTGTCTACTCCTCAATCTGTATCTTTATGCATTAGCGTTGCACCATATCAATTAATATTTATGTTATATGCAAAAATTTAGGTATATAATTTCCAAGGAAAGGTCTAATAAAGTTTATACAGTTTTTTTATACTTTTGCTCTTAATTTTCAGAATTTAAAGCTTGCTCTTTTCTCCACATTAGATTTGAGCTATTGAGTCAGGAACTGAAGTTTATATTTAACAAAATACATAGCCCAGTTCTTAATCCCAAAATATTCAAAGTAAATCGTTGAATGTTTGCTGAATGACATTGGAATTACTTACTTTAAAATTATAGCACCACAAAATTTATCTTTCATCTGGAGAATGGACAGGGATGCCAATTTGAAATTTTCTACCTGGATACCACAACTACCAGGCAAGAAAGGGATGAAGGCATGAATAACAGAAGCCCACCGAACTGAGGTGATTTTGATAATGAGAAAGGCAGGTACAACATTTCTGGAGAAGAAAGTTGAAGTAATGCAGTATTTTGAAACTCACACAACTCTTCACTAGTAAACTAACAAGAAGCATTTGCATTCTGTTATATCATTTGTCAGGAATTAAAGATAGCCATAGTTTTTTGCCAAACATGAAACCATCCATTTCCCCTTTTGCTGATAACAGGACTCCCATTTATCTTTAAGAATCCCCTTTCCCATCTCCAGTTTACATGGCTCTTTGGGACTTGCTTGAACTGATTGAACCCTAGCTCCAGAGTTTGGCATAAATCCAGGCTTTGTTAACAATTCCAACCCCTGTCCACCGTAGGTGATTTTTAATAACTCAACTCAAGTTAAGTACTTGTTCTGAAATGAGATACAGAAATATGTATATATATATATTATTTTTTCTCTCACATATATACCCTGAGTATGTAAGAGTGTAGTACTGAGGGCCCATCATATTACCATAGGTTTCTAAAAATGAAAGCAAAGCATAACGGAAGAATTAATCAGCCCAGTGGGAAAGATTATTGCTCCAGATATCATTATTTGAGCCCTGGATCTATTCGTGAGTAAATTTTAAGTTGATAACGTCATTTAAAAAACAAAAATTCAAGTTAATTTGACTTGATTTTTTTGTTATTTATAACTGAACACCCTGATAAATATACCCCGTTCCTAAGAATATATTTGAAATAGTTTTCAAGCTATTTTGTTCATGCAGATTGTATGTGTGTGTGCTTGTGCATGTTTATAAAGTAGATTGTACTTTTCCCTATGTCCTTAATAAAGTGCTTTGAGCACCCTGGCCATATTACTTGTCTCTGACAGAGTCAGATAAGACACTTGCCCACATCAGTTATTTTCAGGAGTATGTTAAGTTTTCCTTTTTCTCTAAGAGATTTGCATGAAACCTTTCTTATCTCCAATAAGAATTTGAAGAAACAGCGCTGATAAATCATACCTTAAAATTCAGCACTGCAAAACTTATCCTTTTTTGGATTCAATTCTCCAGTTGGGCACAGAGAAAACTCTAAAATATGCAGAGTTCCTTTTAAGTCTCTAGTAAATATATATAGCAACAGCATTTGCAAAAGTACATGGAAAAAAGATCATTTTTCAATCTTTTATTAGAAACGATTCCTGTTATCGTTGGCCCTTTAGTAGATATTTTATGCTTGGCAACATGAGAAAGGTCTAGAGTAATAAAACAAAAAACAAAAAACAAAAACAGAAATCAAGGTGACTCTGTACTGGAGATGCTGGTAAAAGAACAGTATTTGGTGTTTTTAAAACTTAATGACACTTTAGGTGCAGTTGGATGACTCAGTCTGTTAAGTGTCCATCTCTTGGTTTCTGCTCAGGTCATGGTCTCGTGATCATGGGACTGAGCCCTGCATATAGTATAGCTCAGAGTCTCTCCCCCTCTCCTTTACACACACTGTGTGTGTCTGTCTCTCAAATAAAAAAATAACATCTTAAAAAAAAAACATAATGGCAGTTTAGAACAGTACCTTTTGACTTATGATAATAGAAGCTTTACATGTACTGGTGGTCAGAGATTTCTCAAATTTATTTTACTCTTTACTACTGAGTACCAGTTCTACCAGACTAAGCTCCTACAATGTCCAGGAGACACGCAGGGGGTAGGATGCCTAAAAGGAAAAGCAAAGCAGAAAAATATGAGGCACTTACTGATTTCTAAAAATTTATACAAGGTATGAAATTGAGAATATATGTTAAAACACGTTTGTTCTTTCTGAATCATAAAATATTACTTTCCTATAACTCTGCCTTGATACTCTTGTTTTGGACAAACTGTTAGTCCTCGTGGTAAAGACACAGACAACTGTCATGAAATACGAATGCCATGTTCTTTGACCCAGGTAAAGGTGGCCATTTAAAAAAAAAAAAGAGAGAGAATGAAAAATACTAAGCAATAGCGATTTACTTTTCCCCATTATCTCTTGTTTTCAATTTTATTTACCTTTGGTCTCCAATTTGCTGCTTTATGAAATAATCCTATTCTAGCTCACCAAATGATAGGGCGCACCTGCCAGCTATCACTATGACAGAGTAGATCCATACCCCACATCAACTTTTCTCTAAAAAACTCGGCATCAACTCATTATTTTATTTGTGACCTGCTCAGCCAAAGAAGCATGAGTTTGTGTGCTTCAAGTGTTGATATATGCCATGGTCTCTTGCAAGCTTCCATGAAAAACTAATATTACAAGTTAAAGGTCCATAAAAGGCAATGTTTTCATAAGATGCTTTATGTCCTCTTGTATTAACTTTTACTCGTTAATATATTATATTTAACTGGTGGAAATTTAAGAAAGAAAAGTATCATAAGTGAGAAAATTGCAATATTGAAATTGCGATACCTTTTTAAAATTATCAGCATGTCAGTTTTTCTGTTTTGATTCCTTATGCCACCCAATGTGGGTGTGGAGGAGTAAGTTGGAATTACAAGGAGAAAAAGGAGAGAAGGGCATCTATGTAGTGCATAGAGCATCCTGTCCAATAGAACTCTGTCTGATCCATATTATTATGGTCCTAAGAAATTGTTCCTCCAAAAAGTGTGGCCACAAGAACAAGAGGACCTCTTTGTTCATTGCATCCTTCTTTGTCTCACTTTCTCAGCTCACGGCATTTTCAGTTATCACTCAAATCCATGAAGAAGAGGTTCATGAAGACTTCCTAAATATTCCATCTGTAGTAATAAAGAAGATCTTGACTGAACTTTTAGAAAATCTACTTTTTATCAGTAATCTCTTTAAGGAAATCTCTTCATTCTCCTGGAACAGTAAATTAATATTGATTCTGCAAATTGATGATAGATAGATAGATAGATAGATAGATAGATAATAGACAGATAGCTATAAAAGAAAGAGACTTGTTTTTCCCTGAGGAGATTCTTTCTCCAGTCTGCTACCAGCAAGCAAAGGAGAGAATTAGTCATGATCAATGTGGGAGCTCCAAACAAAAGAAAACAAACAAATGAACACCAAAGGAAGTATAATTTGTTTTAGGGATATGTAAAGTAATTTTGAGGTAGTAAGAAAAATTTCTCTTTATTCAAGATAAAATGTGAAAAGCTGTGAAAGGATTATGTTTATCTTAGGCAATTATGGAAGAAAATGGGTGCACGTTATTGCAGAGAAAGAGATTTTGACTTAGAAAGTGTTGCCTACAGAATTTTAGCAGGATTGCTCAATATAAACAGTAAGTTTCCTGATAGGATTTTTCAGATGCCAGATGTATCAGCCTTCAAAGAGGAATGCTAGGTGGATTCATATACAGACTAGGTCATTTGCTCCAATAAGAGACATACAAATGCCTAATATTTACTGAGTGTTCACCATGTACAGCAACATAGTTCAATTATTTTTCAGAAGCTATCCCATTTAAGCCTCACAACAACTCCTGGTTGTTGAAAAGAATGTACTGAAGGATAAGGGAAGGAATAAAATCGAGTGAATACTGTCACTCAAGGCCTGAGCCACCCTGTGTGGACTCGGAAGCTAGGATGGCCCTTTAGAATTCTCCTGATTAGAGGCTATGGGGCAGGTATTTAAACCTCTATGTACATCAGTCATTAGAAGAAGATTGTCTCAAGAATTAGGCATAACTTGGGGGGGGGTGGCATTTTTCTTCAACTTGGACCTCTCCCAAAGGAGTTTGACAACTGGCACTTGGGGGAGTATATCTTAAGTCCTAACAGGGACATCCAAGCTTGAGACCCTGGCATCCATGACCATCAATGCAATAGCTTAATATTCTAGCAGAGAATTGCTAGTCACGACCTTTCCTTTGGCTATCTCAAAATACATATCTTCAGTGCCCCTTATTTAAAAGTATTTAACACTATTAAATAGTATTAGTAATAGTATCTAGTATTTACTAATAGTATTTAGTACTTACTAATAGTCATTAGTATTTGACACTATTTGTTATGGATGACTCATTCTTTATAGTGACATTTCAGGATGAATATCATGATGGGCTGAGGAAGACTTGGTTTAATTTCATCATTTAACCAACACTCTACTACTCATTCCTTTAACAAATATCCATCAACTCTTAAGTTCCAGGTGTTTTTCTACACACAGAAGATAGAGAAAAAATAATAAGGCATGCCATGTATGTTGATAGATATTTGTTAAGTGATGAGTGACAGGATGGGGAAGTAAATAACACTTTACTTTTTTCATACTCACTATGAACTGGGCACAGTTCTAAATTCTTTGCATATATTAACACTTTAACCTCTTGCAACATTGCTATGAGACAGACACTAGTAAAACGTAAAAAAAACTGGCCCAAGGAGGTTATAGAACTTCCCATAACCACCCAGATACTGGGTTTTGCTGCTGGCATCCAAACTCTCAGTGTCTGCCTCCAAAGGGTGCTCTGATCCACATGCCACCAATCATGACCATCATGCTTCACTGTGCACGTGAGGCTTTAGGAAGATACCTGGGGCTAGCTCCCTGAAGAACAAGTGATTTATCAGGAATTATAAACTAATGATTAAAATAAGAGTGAAGAATTTTGTTTTGTTTTTGGCAGACTCTAAATATTTGCATGCAGTTCAATACTTATATTAATCCTCCATCCCTAAAGATATTTGGGCTTCTGAGGATTTTCTGATGGCCTTCTCTGACACATATTATCTATCGGTGCTGAGATTGGGGACACAGCAAACACCCAATCCTGAGGTCACCTTTCACATCGTATTGTGTTAGGGTAACAAATACTTCCTAATTCATCAGGAAGTGCCTGGGACTTGCTTAGTTTTAGCACTGAAGATCTGCATCCTGCATCTTCAATCCTGAGCGAACTGAAATGGTTTTGTACTCTTTGTTGTATCCTCATGCTCATTGCTGATATCATTGCTCTGTATATCCTGAAGAAAATATTTAAGAAAGTCTAGTTATTTGGCTTCAAGCAGAAATATAGAGAGGAGAAGGGATACATTGAGAACTATCCATTTGGTCCTCCTTTACATAGAGGGCTTGAGGAGATGGAGGAGGAAGAAGAGTTTGGGATCTCCAGGTCTTGTTCTGCAGCTTTTGTGTGCTTCCTGAGGGAGGGCTGGCTGAAGCCTGGCTGAATGCATCTTCTGCAGCCAGGAATTTTCAGGAACCCTCCGTAGCACTTTCCTGTGCCCTACGTTTTCTCATCCTTCAATCTTCCAGACTATAAAATAACAACAACAACAAAGACATTTTTGGGACCTATCATTTCTACCTAATTACTAGCAACAATTGTTAGGAATATGTCCACCCTTAAGTCTAATCAGAAGGTTTCACAAAAGTAGTTCAAATCATGGGGATTTATAAGTCCTGTTTTATTTTAACATGCAATATTCAAAATAAAGGAAAAAACTAATTTTTTTATAATTCAAGCTGTGTGACATCAGAACTAAAAAAATGATTTGAATACCTTATTAGGAAAAAATTAAACTGTTAGGTAACACTCATGTCATCAAGATAGGAATTCTGGTTAAAGAATGTTGAAAGGAATGTTTTAAGCCAAAAGTCAATAAACACATGCAAAAAAATGAAAGTTGAAAAAAAAAATGAAAGTTGACTAATGAGAAAATCAAGCCCTTTACACTTTGATGAATGCCATCAGAGTGTGAAAACTTGCACTGTATTACCAGATGACACAGGGTACAAAACATGAGGAAAAACTAATTAGGAGAAAACATAGAACAACAAAGGCAACTTGAAAATGGCTGATGAGAAAATTATATTTAATAGTCAAAGAATGCCAGAGGTCTGAAGTTTACGAGACTTGTTTTATCAGTGATCTAAGGTGACACTGGGGACTCAGATACCAGAATTAGTGTACTAGTTAAATATATGTTGGAATGACTTTGTTTTAAGTTATGTTCCTTAAAAGAATGACATAAAGCTCTGTGGTACTGAATGTCTCAAACTATTACCCATGATTATATTTATTAGCTGTTGATTTGAAAAAGGATCCATAAATTTAATTTATGCATTTAGCATAGTATTTCCTGGATCTTTTATTATATTTACAGACCAATTGCACTTGGAGGTAGGAGTTAGAGAAAAGTTGAGGGCCTTCCTTACAAGAAAGTTTTAGAGAGAAATATCACTTTCTCTTTTTATATAGGTGGTCATTATTGTTGTTGTTGTTTTTTAAGATTTTGTTTATTTATTCATGAGAGAGTGGTAAAGACATAGGCAGAGAGAGAAGCAGGCTTCCTGTGGGGATCCTGATGTGGGACTTGATTCCAGGATCCTGGGATCAAGCCCTGAGCCAGAGACAGAGACTCAACCACGGAGCCACCGAGGTGCCCTTATTGTTGATTTTTGTCCCACATACAGAGAGGAAGTTGTATCCTGGAACTTCTCTTTCTGACTGCTTTTAAAAAAGCATGGACTTGGTTATGTATATAGTATCCCAGTGTGTCAGGCATGACTATGATAGGACTCGTAAGCCTGAATTCCCAGGCATCACCTCCAGGCAGAGAAGCCTGTTTTATATTTGGTCAGAGGTTGTGTTCAAGTCCCTCATGCCAGTGAGGCTTCCGATCCACTGTTTTCCGAACAATCTATTGAGGGTGTGGTCTGATTTCTTTTTGCTTCCAATAGCAAAACATGAGAGGAAAGGAGATATATTGAGGGAAGAATTCTTAAGCAAAAAGGAACTGGGACATGATGATTTGGGAACTTCTCAGGCCATCTACATTGTAAAGCCTACCAAAATAAATTAACTGCCAAGAGGCGATGCTCTGGAAACAGAACCAGGGTTCAGCTAGGTAAATCATTTTATAGTGTTTCAGAAGGATTAAAAATACAGTTTTTATCATACAGAAGGCTTTGTGAGGAGATTGGATGTGACAAGTAGGTCCTCTTAGTCATCTCAGTAGAAGCTAGGAATAGATATGGGATCATCTAGGAAAGATCTATGGAAGAACCTTTTTTCTAACATAGTGAATCCACATGACATGCATGGGAGATACACGAGGTACTTGAAAATTTTGTACCAGCAGAAACACGGCAATTTGTACTAAGAAGGACACATAAAAGAGGAAATAAAAGGTTGTGAGATTCCCAAAATTCCACAGGCATGAAAAAAATGATAAGTTTACTAAGTTTCAAGCGCATGCTATGCTTCATGAAAAGGATGAATGATTCCAAGAACAGAGCCATAAGCCCAATGAGTGTAACTTTCAAGCAGAGTATTATCCCCTGGCCTTGAAACCTAATGTTTTCCCAATTGGAATTTCAAATTGCTTGGGAAGATATCTTTTTTTTTTTTTTTTCTGTGTTCTTTCTTTTTAACTGGGAATCTCTGTACCTGATAATATATTCCTGTGTTGAATGGGACTTCCTACTTATCCTGTATGGAAGTCACCTTCTCTTGGCCTACATCATGAGGGTTCCTCTATCTCTTACTTTGACTCCAGTTTTTCTCATGATCATACCTTGAGGTCTGTGGAGGAATTTTATAAGTGGGCATCAATTATCTTAGTGTTTTTTAGCGCTAAGGAATTCTATACTCTCACGCTGGTCCATGTTCAATATTTAACAATTTATTTAAATGTCACCTGAATTCTTCCTTGCCTGTTGGCTTATTGCATCTGCCCCTGGTAAGTAAGTGCTGTGTCCTATGTCTCCTCAGAAGGCCCTGTCTTTCTGTAGACTTCTGGTGAGCTTGTTGCTCTGAGTTCACGAAATTTTGGCTTAGTATGCTATCTAGCTTTTTATGTTGCTTTTGTGAAGGTGGAAAATAATCGTCTTTCCAGTATTATACAGTTTAAGTAAAAGCTTAAAATTCTGTTTCCCTGTCTGCAAGGCTCTCAGTTTTGGTGTGGAGATATATTTGGTTCTTAAAGAGTGCTTACCATTATGTAGCTAAACTTAAAGCAAACTATATATATATCATTCTGGGGAGCCACTGCCTTAGTTCATATAAAACCAAAGCAATATAAGTAAATAAGAACAGTATAATGCTAAAGTAGATGCAAAATAAAGAAACGGAGTTCAAGGTGAGAGCAAAATGGTTGGATATACTGGAAATCCTCTCTACCTCTCTCTTCCTCAGACTGAATCAGTAAAAATGTGCTTCGTCCTCCTCTGACAAATCCTCAATCTGTGTAAATTTGTTTGCCTGACTTACTAATCTTTATTGAGAGAGAGAGAATGAATATGAATCTGACATCTGGTGACATCTGGCAATTTTTTTCTAGAGACAGAGAATTTAGCCCAAAGTGAGACAGCAGGGTCCTTGACCTTGGGGAACCTACATCCCGAAAGTATACTTTATAAAAAATGGCTCAAATTAGACAGAATGAGTTGGCTTATTTGATAAACTCCCCCTAGCTCTGAAAGGTTGACGAAGAGATTTTTTCCAAAAACTTGGGTCATATTTTTTCATCAATATTTTATCATGAGGACATGTTTTATTTTAAGTTCTATAAGTGAAAAGACCATCTCCACCTATTCTTTCCAATTGTAGAGCTTACATATCCTGCACACATATTACGTGTGTTCATTAAATGTTCCAGATTCATTAGATATGTGCATAAGTACCATCCCTACACAAACATGAGTTTTGTTCATCATATACTGATATTAGTTCATTTGTAAGGTTGATTGCCAAAGTTGAATGCTTATGATTTGATATTAGTTGTGGTAATGTTTTCTTCATTTCATTTTATATTTTTAAATTGCAGTCATTGAACAATGTACACATTTTGAATTTCTAATGGGTAGAAACTGAATTAATACACTTTAACTCATTTATTTTCCAGTTCTATCTACAATTGTTGTGCAGATTTGCAATTCATCTAGGCAGTATTGTTTATATAACGAGGCAAAAAACCCAAGGTTTGCATCTGAAGCAGTTTATTTGGCGGTGCAAAGCATAGATGACAAAGTTATTTTCCCTTGTCCTATGTCTGATAGCTTTTTGTTACGAAATGTGCAGGGTATAACATCGATGCTTTGAGCTTGTAGAGCTTCTAATATAATGTCTAAAGTTCAATAAACTCTAATTTTTATGTGATGGATTTGATAAGTCAAAATTGAGCATTTCTGAGATGCCTCAGATTTTACTTTTTTAATTTAGTAATCTCTTCATTACCCTAAGAAAAGAAACGAGTGTAGACAATTCTATATTATTAACATTTTAAGTGAAAAACAAATAAAATAATGGCAAAAGACTTCTCAGGAAAAAAATAGAAACCTATTTAGCTTCTACTTCCTGAGTTTCTTCAGTTTTTCGTTTTGTTTTGTTTTGTTTGTTTTTTGTTTTCCCTGTATCCTTCACATAGCTGAAAATGGTCTATCTATCTGAACAGGCATGCCTGGCCCTTCTCCCTTTGCATATGTCTGTTGCTTCTCACCTACCACAGAAAATGTAGATGGGGTTTTGGGTTTTTTTCTGCTTGTTTTATTCTTTTTGTTTATTTGTTTTATTTAATAGTTTATTTCAGCTCCTAGTGGTTTATAACACAAATCTTGCTCTTGTCAACAAAATATAAATTAATCCAACTTTTAATCTCTGTAGAAACGTTGAAAGGATAACAGTGCTGATATGCAGAAACAAAACTGGGATTAATGGAATTCTAATTAAGATATCAAAGTCATCTATAACATAATAGCAGTCTATTGGCTAAAATGTCCTGCAACCCAGAGTATCAATGTATCATCCTGGTATAAATTACAATCCTATCCTGCCAAAGTCGCAGAATACTTAAAATGACAGCTTCTGGATACAAAATACCTGTGCTTTAACACTTTCTCTACTGCTTATTAGTTGAGTGAACTCAGATTTGAAAACACTGTCTCCTCACCTATAAAATGAGAGTATGAAGGTTCTTGTGAAAATGAAATGGAGGAAGGTATGTAAATTTAGAGCAATGAGCACACAAATAATCCTGGATATTACTGTTATTTACTTTTATACTTTTAAGTATTAATGTAGTACACTCAACATCCTATTTCTTGGCACCTAGGAGAACAAAGAAAAAAGGGGAACACGAGTTCAGACCTTCTCTATATAATTCACAAATAGATCAAAAGTCTGCTGTTACCATTTGGGTTGTGAGTTTGGAATTTTCAATTCAAATGATGGAGTTTCCATCTACCACACATGCAAGTAGGCATCTTTTAGCCATCTTTGTCAAGTCGGCTATTGAAGGTGAGGCACACACTGTTCAATATATTTCTGATATGGGTTTGGTAGAATGATGGTAGGTGGTTGAAAAAGAAATGGATGAATGGATCAAGAAATTTCTCCAATCCTACTCTGTTGTAGTTGAGAGAGTCTAAATTGTTTAGGTGATCACTTATTTATATTTGTCTTTGATCAGCTTCCTTGTTTCTACAGAATTCATATTAGAGGCCTATGACACTGCCTTGGTTTTATGGGTCAGGAAAAATTTCTCCTGGTGTGCATCATTCTGTACCATTAAGAATACAACATAATTGCTATCTCATGCAATTTCCTAATGCATCCATTGAAGTTAGATGGAAGAGTTTGAGCAATAAATGAACCCAGCTGCCATAACTGAGAAATATCTAGAAGTCATTATCAGGTTACCACAGTCTTGGATTTCTAAGTGGTATCATGAAAATTTAGCTTACTCAAATAACCCAGAAATTATCTCCTGTGTAGTAGACATCTTATAGGTTAGCATCTAAGAGGCAGACTAATGAGATATTTATTTCCTTTGAAGATCAATAAGAATTTACTTTATTTCCTCTCCTGATGGCTCTTCTAACTTGTTCTTTACCTTCTTTTGGATGGAATTACACATTGCCATAGAGATACAATAGAACAGCCTGGCAAATTCAGATTCAGACAAGTACATCTAATTTACCTTTCAATTTGGCTGCCGTTTCTCTCTCTACTATGGTGCTCAATTTGGTTTCCAACTAGCAAAAGGTGTTTTATCTGTCAATCATATAAATTAGTGCCAGGAAAGGCCAATTAGGTCATCAAGTCAATCTTTTTACCAGAGTAGGATAGATTGCTGATGTTCTCTCTTTTTTTTTCTTCTCTTTTCCCCCAGGCTAGAATTGAGCATGTTTCTTGCTATTTCTTGAGGGCAAAGAAGATAAAAATCAATAATAAAAGTAGATGTGGGTTTAGGAGGACTTGTATCTTAAGTGGGGAGGGGGGATTTTACTTAAGCATTTGCTGAGCACTTTTCATCCCACAGGTGATAAATGGCCTCTCCTCCATTTTTCTTTTACTAGCAAAAAACAAATAGACATTTTATCACCATGCAAAGTCAGACCTAGAATTCTATCATTGGCATATATATTTCCCCAGGGAAATAAATCTGCCATGGAATCCTCCTGATCTGATGACAAATCCTTTTAGATTTATCTTCTGCTTAATAAGAGTAAGACTATTGGAGTCTTATGTTTCCATATTTGGCTAAGGAAGAGAGAGAGAGAGAGAGATTAAGAAAGTGCGTGTAAAAAAAGAAAAAGAAAAAAGAAAGTGCGTGTATCTGTAAGTGTACATGTAAAGTGTGTCTGGTGTCTATTTTGTGAAAAACATTAGTTAGGGTAACATAACACATGTTGATGGGTTTTTTTTTTCCCCCAGAAACATTAACATGGGAGTGATGCTTAGAAATCATTTAACCAAACTTTCTCATTTTACAGAGAAGCTGTTTTATTTGCTCATAGTTACCGAGATAGATGGAAGATGATTCAAGGCTAGACCAGACTTTTTGATTTCTAGTTGTGTTTCTTCTCTTGAACTATTCTTGCTTAAGAATTTTTTTTCATTTTTATCAAGAAAAGTGAGATTGCTATTTTTATAAAGATTTTATTTATTTATTCATGAGAGGCAGAGACATAAGCAGAAGGAGAAGCAGGCTGCCTGTGGGGAGCCCTGTACGGGACTCCATCCTAGGACCCTGGGATCATGACCTGAGCCAAAAGCAGATGCTCAGCCACTGAGCCACCCAGGTACCCAAAGAGTGACATTTCTGAATTAACAACAATGCTAGAGCCTGGAGCCTAGACTTGGAGGGTTAGACCAGAACACAGGAAAGTTTTTGTATCCTTAGCTCAGATATTCTTAGAGAAATCTCCTCTTCTGCAAGGGATATTCTTCAAGCTACACACAGAAAAGACTGACATATGTTATTTAAATGCTGATTCTTGTGATGTCAGACATCAGGCATTTTAGTTAAAAATGGCGAGAAACTAGAAGCAAGATCACAGTTTAAACCTATATATTTTCTTGGGATCCCTGGGTGGCGCAGCGGTTTAGTGCCTGCCTTTGGCCCAGGGTGTGATCCTGGAGACCCGGGATCGAATCCCACGTCGGGCTCCCTGCATGGAGCCTGCTTCTCCCTCTGCCTGTGTCTCTGCCTCTCTCTCTCTCTGTGTGACTATCATAAATAAATTAAAAAAAAAAAGCTATATGTTTTCTTAATACAGCATTGTTATCTGTCTGGGAGTCTAATGATTAAAACATTAATAAAATTCAGGTTTGAGCCTGAATTAATTGCAGTGGTAAAGGATGTACAAGTAAATGAAAATAATATATTGTAATAATAAAATGTGTTTTGGACCTTGTTTCATCTAATCCTATTTGTTAAAACTCACCAGTGGTCACCAGTAGTCCTTCTGAATTCTTCTAATATTCCAATTTCTGTAGTAACTAAGCAAATAAAAAAGATTAAAATGAGAGATGCCTAGGTGGCTCAGTGGTTGAGCATCTGCCTTCAGCTCAGGTTGTGATCCCAGGATCTTGTGATTGAATCCCACATCTGGCTCCCCACAGGGAGCCTGCTTTTCTCAATGCCTATGCCTCTACCTCTCTCTGTGTCTCTCATGAATAAATAAATAAGATCTTTTTAAAAACAAGATTAAAATGAAAAAGGAAATATGTAGCTCTAAGGACAGAATTGCCTCAGGTTTTATCAAAGTTATGATTCATCCTAGGCTTTCTAATTACTCTTTCTGATATATGCTATGCTCTAGGAATGATCTCTCAACAAGATGTTTCTATCTGATTATGATTAGGACTAAACTTTTTGAATACGGAGGGTAAACCATGGACACTTACTAATATCACAACTACTATGTCTTCTAAAAGCACTGTACCAACAATAGTAAATAGCAATATGAACATTTTACACTTAGAAAGAATATGCATGGTGCCTTTCTTTGTTTTTCAAATGAACACACCAAGTTTTAGAAAAGTAACTTAGTTGAAGTTGCATACTTAGTAAATGAATGAGCTGGCTTTAAACCTAGATGAGTCTGACATCAAAATCTACAGCATCAAACCCCACCCTCCAGTGTGTGTGTGTGTGTCTGTCTGTGTGTACATGTGTGTGTACATGTGTGCATCTGTGTATATCCATGGACACTGCATGTCATTTGGGAAGAGATACATAATGTGAAGGAGACGATGATCAGATAATCAGATGACAATAGCAACATATCTCTGATCAGAGTTTTACTTTTGTCTCAGTCATTATTGAATAGAAAGAGCTACAGACTGTGTGTACTTAGGTGATCAGATGGGAAGGCTGATTTATATTAATAATACTATATTGTTACTGCCATTTAAAATAATAATTTTCTACTTGCTAAATGAATTGGTTGTCTTTTTTTTTTTTTGCTTAAACTTTTCTTGTGTTTGGTTGAGTTAAAAAATATAGAGGGGAAATAGATGTCTAAAATAACTTAATATAAAATGTTAAGTACATAACTACCATATGTAAAGCATTATGTCTACATTTCTGTAATTTTTGGTCTTCAGGGACTGCATTTTCACCATCTTTGGCAAAGCTATTTGACAAAATAAGAAATAAAATACTAAAGTAACTTCATTTTGAAAAAAGTAAAATGGAAATAGAACAGATGTCATTTTGTAAATGGAGAATAAAAAGGTCTGTGTTTGTCGGCATATGAAAAGTTTAAAATAATGTCACCTCATGAAGACTTAGACTTTAAGTGATTATAGAATACTGATGGGTGGGAGTAACACAATTAAATTTATGAAACTTCTGTGGGTATCATTTATAGATTCTGTGAATTATATATTATTTATTTGCTAAGATAATGCATTATACAATTAGAGCTATTTTTCTACTTTATACAATTTAAATTCTGTATTAAACTGCATTTAAGTAAAAATTCAAACAATTTAGCCTGCATCTATCACAACTAAGGATGGCAGGTGTCTAGGGTATAATATGAAGGCTTGATTTATTTCCAGTTTCTTGCTTGATAAAAAAGATTCAGAATTAATTATCAATCCAGCCTAAAGAGAACTCTTTAAAATTGTATGTTTTCAGATAAATTTATTCTTTAAAAAAATGCTCCTTTTACCTGTACCCTACCGCCACTAGTCCATTTCCTGCTGCCAGCAGTGATGAGACTTTAAGAAAAAAATGAAATAAATATTTGAGCTTTCTAATTTTAAGCCATAAAATTTTAAAAACTGTCAAAATATGAAAATAAACCTATAGCACACAGTTGGATTTGGGGGAGGAAGATGGTTTCTTAGGAGCCATTCCTCCCTCCTAATCACATTTGGATTTCCTCTTTCTCTTCTATATCTTCTATATAGTAAGTTAAGGTTCTCAACTATGTGCACTGTTCTGCCCTTAGCAAGATTTGAGCTCTTGATGCAACCAAGGTCAATTAGAATCAGAAACTTGAACATGCCACAAAAAGATCTAAACACACTCAATTTCATTTCATTCTAGAAGAGGCTGTCAGACTTCATGCCTCTTGCTGTAAAACTAATGCCATTGCCATCCAGAATTTCCTATCCAATTTCAAGCCCAGATCTCCCACCTTAAAATCCATTTTGCATTCTTCCAAAATCCTTTTTAAATACTTGTTTGAAATAAGTTATAGCCAGTTTCTGTGATCTGCAACTAAAGAATACCAACAAGATTCTAGCACATGCCTGTATTTTAACTCGAAAGTACTATAACTTTATACTTTATCCATGGTTTGTCAAAGTATGGCACTGAATTGACAAGATCTGCTCCCCAAATACATATCTCTGGGAAAAACCCACCATATTCAGCCTACATTTGGTGTATAGCTTGTGCCATATGATCTTCACGAAGAATGCTGTAGTTTTGGGCCAAGACCTTTATATTTACCTAAAAAACGAAAGTAGAATGTATTATAAGGATGAATTTAATGTTGTCTGAAAATCATTACCAAGATCTAGAAGTTCAGTGAAGGTTATAAAGCAATAACTTCCTTAAAATAGGTAAAATTGTGCCCTTATGAAAATATAAGTTTTTGTTGCTAATATCAACTTTTTAAAATAGTTTTTTGGCCTTAGTTATTCAAATGATATTTAGCAAATATCAAATGCCATCAGTTAAAGATTATGCATTGTAGTGACATGATTTTATCTTTTTTTAAGATTTTATTCATTTATTTGACAGAAAAAGAGAATGCAAGAGCAAGCAGAAGTAGGTGGAGCAACAAGCAGAGGGAGAGGAGAAGCAGGCTCCCTGCTCAGGAGAGAGGCTGATGTGGAGCTAGATCCCAGGACCCTGGGATCATGACCTGCACCAAAGGCAGATGCTCAACAGACTGAGCCTCCCAGGGCCCCATAATTTTATCTTTTAAATAGATACAGCAACATACGTGCATTTACAAGTTGAGAGTATTTGTAAGAAAGATAAATGTATAAATGTATGTGAACATTTGTCTTTGAACTTTACATAGCCAAAGACACAAAGTGAAATATACAGAATTCCCTTGAGTCTTTCCCTTTTATATGATGATCTTAATATTTTGGTTCATTTTGTGATTTCTAATTCATGTTCTTCCATTAAGTTCAAACAAAATCATAGTTTTTAAACATAGATTTTTTTTTTCAGGCACTGTCTCCAGAGAGAGAAAGCAAATACTAAGCTAATCCATGTAACTATGCTGTTTATGTGACCTTCCTAAATTGTAGAGCTAAAGGAGATCAACATGAGAGTGGCTGGCATGCCTATAGTCCAGCATCTTGCCCAGGGGAAGGTACCTATAATTAGCTGTTCAATCACATATATACAAATCGAGTCCTATTTTGAAGCCTTTTTTTTTTTTTTTTGGCCCATAAGAAATATAATACTGCATGCAAACCAAATCAAAATAAAACAACAAAACAAAAAAAAGCACTTGTTAAATGTTTTTTAGATGGTAATGATGTTTATCTTTCTTTCTTTTCTTTTTTTTTTTTTTACCATGGATCATACAACTTTGAATGTTCCTTCTCTTATAGATGACATCTGAAAACGGTACCTGTTTAATCCATCATAGCATTGTGAAGGTTGATTTTAGAGGAAAATTGCTACATAGACTCAGATTGTTATTATTGTTTTTTGTCTGAAGCTTTATCTATAGTCCTGAGCTGTCATTTTATAATTCTAAAAAAAATATGAGAGCTATCACCAGAAGAGGTAGTTTGCCACCAGGTATAAAACATAATTTTTATTATTGTTGTTGGTTGTTTTGTTTTTGTTTTTAACTAAGCACTAGAACTAAAATGACTCCATATCTGACAATTTTGTGTGATGGTGGATGAGCTATGTGGTAATTAGAGTTTGTAACTACCACCTAGTGGGAAGAATTTATGGACAGCAATCCAACACATACCAGAATCAAATGCCTTTTATTTCTCCCAAAATAACTTACTTTTTTTTTTCTAATTAAAAGGAATTTTATCTATATAATTGGGACAAAAGGGCACTACAATTGAGATACTTTCATAGTCAAGGGCAGATACACAATATACCACCTATGAAATTTGCTAGGGAGGTGGGAAGAAAGAAAAACATCTATGACATCTGTATTTTCCATCCTGCACTGTGGTAATTTCTACCCCTCTCTCATGATTGTAAGTTCCCCAAAGCAGAGATTTGGTAAAATACATTTTGATACCCTCTACATTAAATAGCCAACTAGAGCAAAAACAGGTATTTTTATTTAAAGAATAAGTAAATAGGGGAGCAACAAGTAGAGGGAGAGGGAGAAGCAGGCTCACCAGGGTCACCTGGGTGGCTCAGTCAATTAGGCATCTACCTTCAGCTCAGGTCATGACCTCAGGGTCCTGGGATCAAGCCCAACAAAGTCAGGCTTCCTGCTCTGTGGCGAGCCTGCTTCTCCCTCTCCCTCTTCCACTCTCCTTGATTGTGCTTGCTCTCTTCAGTCAAATAAATAAAATCTTTTTTAAAAAATAAGTAAATGATAATCAACTTTGATAATGACAATAATAAGGTGATTAATGATTATTTAGAGCTTATGAAAACTTTGTGTGTGTCACACAACAGCTCATTTAATCTAAAAAACCTTATAAGGTAGGTACTATAATTATTCCTCCTGTGCAAGTAGACAGACTCTTGCCAAAGTAACATATCTAGGAAGTGGTAGAAAGGGGATTTAAATACAGGCATTCTAATTCCATAGACTAAACTCTTAACTGTTCCTTATTTATATTTTTCTTCTTTAATGGAAATTAGATTATGGCTGTATTTGATGATGATATTAGTTTTCTATTGTCGCTGTAAGACTCTACCATCAATATTGTGGCTTGAAGTGATTCAATTCATTATCTTAAGGTTCTAGCATCAGAGCCCTAAAATCAAGATGCTAACCAGGCTGCATTCTCTTTGAAGGCTCTAGGAAAGAATCCATCTCTGTGCCTTTTTCAGTTTATTTAGAGTCTGTGCAAAATCCTTGGTTTGTGGCCCCTCAGTGAACAACTAATCATTCTGGTCTCTGTTTTTGTTTTTTTTTTTTCTTTTTGAGATAACACTACTGTGTAAGTTTAACGTTACAATATGTTGATTTGATACGTTTATATATGTTTATATATTGCAATATGATTACCACTATAGCATTAACAGCAATCCCAATCCTGGGTATATATCTAGAAGAATTAAAATCAAGATCTCGAAAGCTACACACCTGTAGTCATTGTGGGATTATTTACAATATTTTATATACACTTATTTATAATAATGTATAGTCCCACACACACAGACACATACCCACTGTGGAATATATTCAGCAATGAGAAATAAAGAAATCCTGCCATTTGCGACGTGGATGGATCATGAGGGCATTATGCTAAGTGAGATGAGTCAGACATAGAAAAACTAAATATTGTATAATATCACCTACATAGAGAATCTGTAAAAACTGAACTCCTAAAAAGCCACAGATCCCTCCTTTAACCTTGACATTCCTACTTTTTACTATTTATTTATTTATTTATTTATTTATTTATTTATTTACTCACGAGATACACAGGGAGAGAAAGAGAGGCAGAGACACAGGCAGAGGGAGAAGCAGGCTCCATGCAGGGAGCCTGATGTGGGAATCGATCCTGGGTCTCCAGAATCACGCCCTGGGCTGAAGGCAGCGTTAAACCAGGGAGCCACCCGGGCTGCTCTCCTACTTCTTTTTTATAAGGGCATTGTGATTATATTGGCCCTATCTGGATAATCAAGCACAATCTCTCCATCTCAAGATATTTAAAAAAAAAATTTATTGATTGATTTATGAGAGACAGAGGGAGAGGCATAGACATAGGCAGAGGGAGAAGCAGGCTTCCTCTGGGGAACCTGATGCAGGACTCCATTCCAGGCCCCCAGAATCACAAGCTGAACCAAAGCTAGACACTCTACCCCTGAGCTACCCAGGCGCCTCACCATCTCAAGATTTTAAATTAACCCATTTCTGCAAAGTCTCTTCTGCAATGTAACATTCATAGATTCTGGGAATTAGAGCATAGGCATCCTCTTGTGCTTTGTGAAAGTCATTTTTCAGCCTAACCCAATGATCAATAATATAAACATTTTAGTAATAGCAGTCATGGTCTTACTACATCAACCAAAACAGAGAAAGGATGTTCTTAAGTTATCAGAATTAGGTTTTCAGGATTTTATAAAAACATCTAAATTCTATAGCATTCAAATCTTGTTCTACTTCCTACTTCCAAATTAAATGATTTGAACTTAATCAAAAGAGTAATCAGCAATTTTTCAGAGGTTTAAAAACAGGATTGGAACAAAGCCCATTGCAAATAACTGTGAATGGATATGCTTAACAACCCTTAAAGTCCAATGTCTGAACCTTTTATTGTTTGGATCTTACGTCCCTTGTTCTGGCCACTAGAATGACTACTTGGAAGACAGAACCTAGAAAATAGGTGGATAAAAGTCTGAATGTCAGATTCTGATGCTCAAGCTTTTCTTAAAGCCCAAAGGAAGCCTATGGCTCTAATTTTAATATTTGACACTGATTATCTCACACACACATACATGTTTTAATTTATACAATATGTTTTCATAAACAATGCTTCTTTCCAACTTAGTAATCAGCCTATGAGTTCCATTAGGCAACTAGTATGGTCATGGCCATAAAATTGTTCACCAATACAGACTCTCAGAAGTAAGTAGTTAATCTTAGACTATAAACCCATTCAATGATTCCCACTCAATTTTTAATCAAGGATACTGTATGACCTTCTAAAAAGTAACCTATTTAGCTCCAAATTCTCTAGATTTACCTGAGTGTCTTGCAAACAGTAATAAATTGTGAATGGCTTATACATAAATGCATAATTTGTTTAAAAATGAAACATATGCATGTTTTAAAAGGCTATCACTGCTTAAACAATCACTAGATTTAATATAGAGGAAAATCATGCAGTTATCAATAACACACACATATGTATACTCAAATTTTATGTATTTACTTAAAATAATGAGGTTCAGAGGCAAAAAACATATTTTTGAATGAAGTACTGACTTCTGACAGAATTAAAAGGGAATCTAAATGCATTCTGTCCTCTTCTATTTTCATCCTACCTTGGATTGCTTTCTCCTTTGAGATAGACTGCCTTTCTCTCCCAGTAGCTCAGCCTTCCCTCAAAATTAACCCATGCCTAAGCCTTAATTCTTTTATAACAGTATTATTAATCAGACCATAAATTTTCATGCATCAAGCAGTACAGCAAGCCCTGGATCCCTGGAGATAGAAAGATCAGTAAAGCAGTCCCTGCCCTTAAAGACTTTATTAGTCACTAGGTGGGATCATATGTGTACACACAGCTGTTTACAATAAAATATAAGACACAAGTATAATATTGGTAGAAATGTGTAACTGTGTTCTGTCTTAATCATCACAACATGCATTTTCTTGCTGCTTTGCCCTGTGGTACCTATGGGAAAAAATTTTTGATGAAAGATTTTAGCAAAGGGGTTGAAATTATTTTTATCAAAGTTATTGATATTGACTTACCCTTAACAGAAGGCTTAGTAGAAGAGGATGTATAAAGAAGTTTTATTTAATCTGAAGAAATAAATGTTACAAAATGAAGTTTCAGGTTTTATAGCAGTCCTGTCTTTTGGGGAGGAATTATCTCAGAACTCTTCATATCACATGATGAAGTTACATGCTTATAGAACCACTGAGTTCAGCTATTAGAAATGACAAATACCCATCATTTGCTTCAACGTGGATAGAACTGGAGGGTATTATGCTGAGTGAAGTAAGTCAGTCGGAGAAGGACAGACATTATATGTTCTCATTCATTTGGGGAATATAAATAATAGTGAAAGGGAATATAAGGGAAGGGGGAAGAAATGTGTGGGAAATATCAGAAAGGGAGACAGAACGTAAAGACTGCTAACTCTAGGGATCCCTGGGTGGCGCAGCGGTTTGGCTCCTGCCTTTGGCCCAGGGCGCGATCCTGGAGACCCGGGATCGAATCCCACGTCGGGCTCCCGGTGCATGGAGCCTGCTTCTCCCTCTGCCTGTGTCTCTGCCTCTCTCTCTCACTGTGTGCCTATCATAAATAAATAAAAAAATTAAAAAAAAAAAAGACTGCTAACTCTGGGAAACGAACTAGGGGTGGTGGAAGGGGAGGAGGGCGGGGGGTGGGAGTGAATGGGTGACGGGCACTGGGGGTTATTCTGTATGTTAGTAAATTGAACACCAATAAAAAATAAATAAAAAATAAATAAATAAATTAAAAAAAAAGAACCACTGGGTTCTACTTATAACTTTTTAGAACATGCTTCTGTAGAAAAGTATGTGATTCAATGAGGTCAGAGCATTGGGATGCCTGGGTGGCTCAGCGGTTGAGCATCTGCCTTTGACTCAGATCGTGATCCTAGGTCCTAGGATGAGTCCCACATTGGGCTTCCTGCATGGAGCCTGTTTCTCCCTCTTCCTGTGTCTCTGGCTCTCTCAGTGTCTCTCATGAATAAATAAATAAAGTCTTTAAAAAAATAAAGTTAGAGCAGTGGTGCTCAAATCTCACTGTGCATAAGAAGCATGTGGAATGCTTATAAATAAATACAGACATACTTGCCAGTTAACTGTTTTCAAAGAGACTTCAGGAACATGCCTTTATGATAAGCACTACAGTAATTCCTACATTGGTTCATTTTAAGGAAAAGTGTATTGAAAAACCACAAAAAAACAAATAAGTAAATATTGTCAATCATTCTAGCATTATAGATGCATATATTTCCCAACAGTCTCTAGAACATTCAGAAAATTTCTTTATATATTTAGTTACTCAAACACCTTTTTAAGTCAAAGCCAAGAATGAGATCATCAGGAACAACCTTATTATTATTTGGCCTAATTTTAAATTCCAAATCCCCTTATTAAGAAAACATGACCCTCAGATCTCCATGATGGATTCCTAATTTCCAGAAATTTGGACTTGAGTCACATAAATATATCTAGTTCTACATAGAAGATCTAGTCAATATCGAAACAAGAACATATTCCCTTAGGAAGTTCACCTCCATCTAGTGCAATTCCTGTCTTCTGGTTGGTTATTGACGGCCCCGGTAATCTTTCTTCTATTTTTTTTTTTTTTCATTTAACTGGCAGAGCCGCTTAGATTGGATTCTCCAGGCCACCTCCAGGTTTTTCAATGAATAATATACCACAATCTTCATTCTGCATATGATTTTGCCTAGTTTCAATCATTCGTTTTTTTGTCAATTAATATTGTTTATTCTTTGTATACATTTAACACATACCAGCTTTCTCTTGATAGGAAACTACATTTTAACCAGAGGGGGGAAAAGAAAAAGAAAAAAAAAAATCAAAGAGGTAAAAACTTCTTCACAATTATTCCCAAAAAACAAAATGATAAAACAAGTACTGTTAGGAGAAACAGGTGATGTGAAGAGACATGGTAAAATAGCTATTATTTTACAATATTATTTCCATTTTACTTTGATTTTTCATGTGCATTTTAAGAAAACTGAATTCCCTTTATTTTGTATTATTGTCACAAGAAAAATTTTATTATTAGAATAATGTTTTATGATAAATTTTGCTCCTATTATTTTGCTAATGAGGCTAATGTTTTGTGTTTGATTTTAAGAAATGGACAAATAGAGATAATACTAAGTGGTTTTCAATAGGTGATCTTCTAAATAAATAAAATGACAGAGAAAAAATAAACTAGCACACAAAGTTACAATTTGAAGAGAAATGCTACCATTTTCAAAAACTTCTTAGTGCAGGGGAAATAATCCAATCTCGATATCCAAGACTATTGTACTTAAAAACAGAAGACTTGATTCCTTAATATTAAGTTATGAAACCTGATGTGGTTCAGTTTCTCTTGTACAAATAGACCCCATAAGGCTTGTACTGCCCAAGCTATGAAGTTGTAGTGAGGATCACGTCAAGTAAGCCACTGTTTCATGAACTTTGTAAGGAGCAGTGTCACCTGCAGGGATAGCAAAAGCTCTTATTAACTGCCCAGATCCCTCCCCTGGAGATTCTGATTTAGAGGGGCAGGCGTGTGACTCCCATATTTAAATATTAACACAAAGTCTAGGTGAGTTTTGCTCTTAGGTCAGTTTGGATGATAGTAACAAGATGTTTAGAATTTTTTTTTTTAACTGGGAAGTAATAACAGTAAGGGGTTAAAAAAAGAATTAAGAATTGGCCAAGGCATGGGGAGTGGGGTGGAGAGGATGATTTAGCAAGAATTCATTGACATAGCCTTAGCAGTTATAATATTGAAATAATTTCAATCATGTATGCAAATAATTATTTCTGGCTGCAGCCAGTCCTTCATCTGGACAGTGGGGTCCTTCTCTTCCTCACTGACAGCAAAACTACAACTGAAGAGTTAGTGGGTGTCACAGCAGGTAACCTACAGGACTCTGCTGTAGGCTTTCCTGTACTTTTTCTAGATTGGCCAGTTCCTCTGTCATATTGGTTGCTAAACACTTTTTTTTTTTAATATCACCCCTGAGTCCAGGCATGTGTTTAGCAAATCCATAGAGCAATTGTCCAATATCTTTAAAGTAAGTTGTGTATGGATGCTGGAGAGTCTAAATCAAGTTAGGAAACAAATAAGCAACACAAAGACAGGTGCTTGCATTATTTAGAGGTCTTTGTTTGCGAGGAGCTAGGCATTTTCCTCCGATTTCAGAATATATTTCAAAGGAGAATTAGTAATTATCATCCTGAGTAAATTCAGTCAGAAAGATAATGAATAGGAAATAATTGAAGATAAAGTAGGTAAGAGAATGTAGAACCTTCAAGATAGATGACTAGGATGCTGGCAGCTGGCAGCTAAATAGTAGTCCATCAGATCAGCAAGGAAGGATGGGGCAGGAGGAGAGGGAGAGAGGGGGAGAGATTGATTGATTCAGATTGCAACTCTTCATAAAAATACAGAAACACACATAGCACCAAATAGGGAAACATATGAAGATTGAAAGATATAGAATATGATGGATATGCTGCAAAGAGAAAAATGTGTTTTTGAGAAATCGTAGCAAAAGCAACAGAGCCTTCAAAGGATTATTGAATAAATTTAAAGCTTTTGAAACCATGCTGCAATATGATGTTATAAATATGAAGGACATGCATTATCACTTACCCCAGGATCTCAAAAGCTTAAAGGTTTTAGAATATGGATCTAAACATATGTAATACAGAGGAAAATAATTAGGAGTACAACGACCAAGCAGTAGAGAAGTTATCATGGAAGACTTTCACTGGAAATGCTGACCATCTTGATTTGTAAAGACATGAGAGAAGTCATGGGGATGGAAGAGGTGTGGGTCAGAGAAAGTGTTGATGACAAGACCTGTGGTCTTGACACTGTGAGAGGAAACAGGACAGGGAGATGGGGGCTGGCACCGGAAAACACTGCTTCTAGGTTGGATAAGCCTTGGAGTCCACAGAGAGCACATGGAGAAAGGAATATAGGAGCTGTTGTCTGCTGGAAGCTTTAATGGCTTTAATAGGTTTCCTCCACCATAGTCTGCGGATGTACTGACTGGTTAGGATGCCAAGAAGGAAGGGAAATGGGACGTTAATGATCTCTTACTTACATTCTAGAAAGAACGCAATTGTTAAAGCTCACCTCATAAGTGAATGTGTCAAGGATTAGTTGGGAAGTTTAACTTCACTCCTTGGTAAATCTGCCCTTAGGTTTCCATGTAACATGATTAAGTTGTTTCCAAATTATACCCCTTTGCTTGAATTTGAATATTTAAAAAAATAAGGAAAATATTAATTAAAGATGCTTCGATCCAGTCAACCACACACTACCTAACTACTGGGCTGTTGAGCAGGTTGGGGCAACTTGACTTCAATTAATTTTACCTATATTCCTGTAAATAAACCTAAACATAACTGATGGTCAAAATATGAAGATGTTAATGGTAAAGTTCTGTTTTGAGATCTCCCTGACTTTGAATTGTATTATTCATGTACAAGTATCTTCTATTTTTTTGTGTGTGACTCAGTAGCTGAACACATTTAATAACGTAGCTCTCCATTTCAAGTTAATATTGGAACTACTGATGAAATCTATTTTTACTTAGAAATCTGTTTGAGATTCAAGAAACTAACATGCATTTTTATGTTTAAATTCAACAACAATAATATAAAAAGAATTTCTTGCATATGAGTTCACATCATGCCCACTACTCTTAATTTTTTTTTGTCTGAGTCCATCAAATAATAGGAGGTGTCCTATTTTCTCATTGAAACCTTTATCTTTTTCCACATTTACTCACAGAAAATCTCTTCCATTCCTAATTTTTTGTAAATATTGACCTAACTGCAAAATCTCTTTTCTTCCTAGAGTCAATATCTCCGAATCTACCTATTTCTGGCAATGCCACTTTACTATCTGTTTGACTATACTCTAATGTATTTCCTCAAGTATTTTGTTATTTCTATCTCCTCTATTATTAATAAATATTTTCACTAGAGATTTTGTCTTTCTGCTAACAAATATTCTAAAGTTTTTCACATAAAATTTTAGTTTTATTTTCCAATCTAATTATAAGGAGACAAATCTCCATGGATCTCTCACATTTCTACATGTCTTGCAAGCCGAGGCATTGATTGACTTTGTTCTGGCCTATCTTTTCAAGGATGTTTGTATAGCAAATAGCTTTTTGGAAGAAATAGATAGTGTCTCCCTCTGGAGCAAAGAGAAAGTTTTTTTACTGTGCTGTGTAATAAGGGTAATGTCTCCTTTATGACAAAGGTCAAACAAGCTTATGGACCGTCAGATATAGGTTTCCTAAGCTCTGGGTTCTTTTCCTATATTTAAACCCACTCCATATGCAGGCATCTCAGCTGACACCTCCCCTGGCTGTCTGGGGGAGCTGCAGCTCAAGACACTCATGCACATGATGCTCTGCTGATATGGTTACTGCTATAAGTAATAATACTTTCGTCTCTAACCTGGGAGTCTATGTCTTCTGAAAGACTGTGTCATGAGCTTGCAAACAGAGTAAATTTGTAAGCCCTTCACGTTCTTGACACAAACATACCTTCAAGGTACTATCTCATACCATTCTCTTTTTCACCACTCCAACCATCAAGGAATAACCCACGTGCACTGCTTCCATTTCCTTGTGAACCACCCACTCTTTAACACAATGAAGTCAAAATTCTTTTCTAATACCATTATGGCAATTTCTTTCCTCAAGCACACAAAATTATCTTTTATTATTGAGTCTCCTTTATTATTACTGAGCACCATCTAATTTCCTTTTATTTTTCTAAGGCATTTGTTATCTTAATCATCTCCCCCCCTCAAAGCTCTTCAATTTTGATTCTCTTTAGGCTTCTACCAATTCCTCCTCTGTCACTATCGGAGACCCTCTTTCACTAACATCTCATGAGAGGTTGTACTTCATGTGTTGCAGAATGAGACCACGAAGTTGTTTTTGATCAGTTCTTTTCTGATACTTCATTAGTAGCTTAAACACCTTTATCTAAAAACTATGCCTCTAAAAAATAATAATAAATAAAATAAATAAAAACTGCCTTTTTTTATCTTTCTCGAAGGTTCACTTTTACATCTCTGTACCTCCTAATCACTTTTATCTGAACATCCCTGTCTCTAACCCTTCAGACTCAACATAATACAAGTCAAATATCTTTCAGCTCAAACCAAACTTATGTATTCTAGGAAGGATGTTATTATTCACTTAGTTTCCCTAATCTTAATATTGAGAAAATCTTTTATTCCTCTCCATTTATATACTAGTTGTCTTGCTAATACTTATTTTAGTTTTAATTATCAGTTTTATTTTTCCAGTTTTATTGATAAATAATTGATGTACTTTACTATATATGTTTAAGGTCTACAGTATGAAGGTTTGATTTATAGTTATTACGAAATTATTGCCCAACAGGCTCAGCTAACCACTGTCTCCTTGTGTAGTTAAAATAAAAATAAAAGAAAGAAGAAAAGAAAGAAGGGGAAAAAACAAATTCTTGTGATGAGAACTCTTAGGATTTACTCTTTTAATAACTTTTTTTATACTTTATACAGCAGTATTAGCTGTAGTCACTATCCTTTGATCATTATTTTTTCATTTGCTTCCTTGTTTATATTCTTTATTGCATTATAATAATTCAGGGCATAGTAATCTATTTCTTGGTATATTATATGTATTTCCTAACCAGAGATCTATTTCCTTCTACTTGATGTACTGTTAAACCAGTGATAATATATTTTCCCAAAATACAACTCCAGTTTTTTTTCAAATTCCAGCTCAAAAAACTTTTTGTCTTTTGATGATAATCATCAAAAGTAAAAGATCTCCACAATTATATAGCATTTTCTGCCCTTACCCTGCTCTAAATACATGTATTCATTCATTTCTTCAACAAAAATTGATTATTCTCTATGTTTCAGGCACATTACTAGAACTCAGAAAGCACAGATGAATATTACATATTCCCTGTACTCAAGTACTAAGGAAAAATAAATATTCAACAGGAAACGTTACAGAGCTGTGTCATAAAAATATAATGTCCAATGATAAATACCATTTCCCATATACTTTTTCTCAGCTATTTTTCTGGTACTTACCTATCTTTTTTTTTCTTCCCATTTAGGTGTTTTATGCTTTTTAAAACTTCAATGCTTGGCTCTAGTTTTGTTTCTGCATGAGTCTTTCCTCCATGATGAGAACTCTATTAATCTCTGTAGCAATTAATGTTAGTACCTTTCAATTTAAACTCAGCATGACTTATTTTGTTAGATTATTAGTTTTCTTCTGGGGCTTTGGTTCTAATATGCTTTAACATTTTTAATATTTTTAGACAAGTATATTACTTAAGTATCCAATTCCTAGTAACAAAGAAATAATATATTTTTCTTGTTAAAAAAGGTAGAAATAAGGAGTTCCTAGAGTAATCACTTCAAGATTATAAAGGCAGAGATTACTGTGATTTTCTCAACCCTTCAGCTTTGATCTCAAGGTGGCTACTTCAACTATAGCAAAAATCATTTCCTTTTTAGTAACTAAAGGAAGAAGGCTAGTGACAAAATTAGGAAAAGAAAAAAGGTGACGAACAGAAGAATTCAGAAAATATAAATTTAAAAAATGTAGAAATATAAATAAATCTAATGGGCCCAAAGTTAGCTACTTTGGGTACAAGGTAATATAAAAAATATGAATTGTAACCTGGACATGTTGCTGCTCATTATTAACTTGTAGTTCTTTTAATAAAGAAAAGAGAGAAATGGGCATTTGGTATGTCATTAACAGGCTGTGCCACAATAAAAGACTATTTCTATCATCAGCTACTAATATTCATTCATTGATATTCAGTGTAAGTCACTAGAAGTGTTTTCTGTATTTCTCCCCTTTGCTGATCTGTCTGTTTCAGTAGATATGCCCATAGTTTGCAGAAATGTTGGATCTTTATGACAAATTAATCTTTAACAATTGAGAGAGAGAGAGAAAGAGAGCTCTACTTGTAAACAGACTCCTGTTAAACTCTAACTTCTTTAGAAAGAGGGGAAGTGACATTATGTTCACATGCACAGAATTACAAACACACAGAAAGCTGACAACTTTGGTTTTAAAACTCCAGCCCTAACTAAAGCATAACAGGACACAATTTTTCATGTGTTAGAAAAATTTCACTGATGGATGCAACAGTTCTGGAGACGGACTAGTCAGAAAGACATAAATGATTTCAGAGGTACACTAGTGATGTTCTTTGATCCGAGGCCTTTTCTCCATTCAGAAAGGCACATTTCCCCCCCCCCTCCTTTTTTTTTTCCATTTTCTCCAAGCTCATAGTGGCAAACAAACAGGATTAGCAACAACATCCTGGCCAGGAGACATAAAACTTCTACAGATAAACAAATATACAAACCTTAAAAGACAATGAAATGTGCAAACACATAGAGAATTTCAGTAAAGTAAAAACTGAAAAAAATTCCCATATTTGAAATACGTAATATCAGAAATGAATGATTTATTCAGTAGTTTAACAGAAGACTGATCGCTGCAGAAGGGTGAGTGAACTTGACAGAAGTCAATAGAAATTATCAAACCACATCAAAGAGAAAAAATAATTACACATAAAAAGTGAACAGAGGTTCTGAGATTTGTGGCACAATATGATGTGGCTCAGCGGTTTAGCACCTGCCTTCAGCCCAGGGCATGATCCTGGAATTCCAGGATCAAGTCTCAGGATTGAGTCCTGCCCACATCAGGCTCCCTGCATGGAGCCTGCTTCTCCCTCTGCCTCTCTCTTTCTCTCTCTCTCTGTCTCTCATGAATAAATAAAATCTTTTAAAAAAATAAAAGAAAACAACTGTGCATAAATCAGAACCATAACTAGACTGGCCCAGATATTTGAAAGAGGAACTAGCAGCAAAAGTAAAATATCAGTCTTTGTGTGACATTCTCCCCTGGCTGCGGAGAGAGGTATGCCTGGGTGCAAAAATCTCATGACATACAACTTATGAAAAGCCATATAGTAACCTGCGCTGCTCTACTATACTCTAATACAGTCGCTACACTGTGAAGGTGATAGAGTCAATATTGCAAAAGCAATATGGTCTTCTTTAAAGGGTAATTCCTCCTCCACGCCTCATTGGAATTATGGCTGTGCACCTTTCTGGTAGCATGCCCTGCATCGAGCTTGTGCTCAATAATTATTTGACCATGGTCTCAACAAAGAGAATAACTATGTTATGTTGTTGCCAGTGAAGAGGATTCTTAGTGGTTAGCAGAAGACGTGCTGCTGTCCTGAGCACCTACTTTACTACTAGAGGCCTACCAGTTTGGAAAACAGGACAAATGAGTAAATTTTGAGTCAAAAGCCCAGGTGTTTTGTAAAAACCAAAGTTGAATTACTGTGCGCCTAAATTTATTATTTTAAAAACAGTCTGTTCCTTATTAGAAACCAACCCTTTCTTCCTCCTTCTCTTGGCCCCAAATCTATTTTTGACTATGGATACTAATCCCAGAGCGAGTAAAGCCCAATTAATTATTAACTTCCAATGACTTTACAAGCCCCCTGTTAAAGTTTAGACTTTGCAAATCCCATTCTATTAACACTTGGAGTCTGTTAAAACAAGCAGAAAGCTTTCATGGTCACCATTTCAATTAAGCTAACCTGACCAATTTAGGACTTACATATTAGCTCCACAAATTAAGCTTTCTATTCCTATGGGTCTTTTCCTGAGCTTATTTATTCAGCTTAGGTTTGTGAGGGGAGTTGTCTGTCAGCTAGCTCTTCTTTAAACCCATATGTCTCTTGGAGAATTTTATCTCAGAATCCTTCATTTACATAATTAGTTATTTTCTTTTCAGAAACAAAGCATCTAGTCCTCTTTTTTTTTTTTTTTTGCTTTTAATACAATATATCACTGCCCTAGTTTTTGCAGTGACAGACCTTTAAATCAACTATTAACTGTTTACGTCTATGTACTCCCTAGAATTAGTAACATAAATATCCCCAAAGTACTCGAGAACAGCTGTTTTAAAGAATATATTTTTCCTTCTCTGTTTCTCTGTTCTTGGTTAACCCAGGGTAAATGACTACAAGAACTGCAGCTTATATAATTAAACAGGTCACTAGTGCATTTAAATTGAGGACAATATTGGACTTAAGGGGTCACTTCTCTAATAGTCGATGAAAAAGTAGTTTCTTTTGCTGTTGTTTCAGGCTCATTATGATTGAGAAACCAATTATATTTGCCAGGACTCACATGGAGAATAATAGGAAGCTTAGAGCTTTCTCTTACTCTTGGAGAATATTTAGATCATTTTCCGCTAAGAAGTAGTTTGCAGTTTGAAGTTAAGGTTTGCAGACAATCCTGAGAGCTTCCTCTGCATAAAAGGAAGTACTTTTCTTAGACTATATGTGCAACTTTATGAAAATTTGTGAACCTTTATAAGAATTATAGAACTACAATATGCAGATCCTTTTAAAAGCTCACTTAGACCATTGTCTCTCATCCCCTGACTTCAACTTTTATCTCTTTGAAAATCAAACCAGACAGATAGAAGTTCGATGTCGTATTTCAGCAATCTTCAGCAGACATCCTGTATTTTACTGGGATAGTCTAGTCTGGTGCCTATAGCCCTCATGCTCTTCCCAAAGAACTGATTTCTTCTGGTTTTGCCACAATGGAATTAGAGAACAGTAGATCAACATAATACTGTCATGAATCTCCACAACTCAAATAAATTACTCCTTTATTTATGCAGCTAAAACTAAGTAGCACCTTGTCTTTTGGCTTCCTCCAACTCCATCTTTGTTTAGAAACTTAAACTAATGGCTTTCTTTAAGCTCTCCACAATCTTCTTGAGTTTATTCATTTTCTAATTTGCATATGCTACCTCGCCTTGAGCTCAGCATGTCTGAAACTCAAATCAACACCTCTTCTTCCAAATTAGCTCCTCCTCCTGAATTTTTAGTTGGTTTCTATTGTACAATCATCCTTTGTATGCACAGGGTCAACATGTTAGGAATATGGACACTGTATTCTTGCTGGTCCCATCCTATAGTCCAGTTTATTAATTAAACTTTTGAATGTGCCTTTACTTAGCATCTCCTATTTTATTCTCTCAGGCTGTATATTTAGGATCATGTTGCTTTGGGGGTGGGAGGAAGAAAATACTACCATAATCTCTTACCTAATATGCATTTTTTCTCTTTTTTTCTTTATTGTCTATTAACCTCCATAAGATTAATTTTAATAGAGTACAGCTATGAACATATAGGGGATCCCTATAAAATTTATCCTTGGGCCCTTTTGAACTCATTGCTTACATTTGGGGATTTTTCCACCTCTCAGTAGCACTTTCCTTAAGCCTGAAAACTGCTTTCCCATTATCCTGTGCACCCAGGGCACAGGCCTGTGTCTCAAATTTTACCATTCACATTCACTGTTTGAAACTTTTACTCATAAAAAAAGAGAAGTAGGGCTCAGATACCAGGCACATTTCAGGTAAGAGAGTATTAGGGACACGTGGGCTTGGAGGCGTCAATGACTATAAGGGACCTTTCCTAAGACAGAACTGGCACATAGGCATGAAAAGCAATGGTAGCAATTAGGTTGACGTCTTGGTCCAGAAAAGGTAACCAGGTTACAGACTTTACTATTAGTAGTTTCCCCACAGACCTTTTCTGCAGCAAGATTCTGGTTTGTTCCTGGAGGCCAGCTCAGAGTTTCATTGTTTAGCTCCTAAACAATTTTCTGAACTACACAATATATTTTTATAATCACTTTCTCGGGAAAACAAAACAGGAATCTCTTATAATCTATAAGTAAGAATTCAGAGTAATATCACATGCAATTCCTTGCTTCAAAATCTTTTATATCTCCATATATTTCTAAACAAAGTTCGGACTGCTAATATTTTCCAGTTTGGGCCTCAAAATCCTATTTAGGTAATTGATTTCTCTGCTTCTGCAAAGCAATCACACATGCCAGCCAAAATGTTCTTTCACAGATCTTTGAAATGACTCTCACCTATTTTTGAATCTTTTTGTTTGCTTGTTTCTATGTTTGCCATTCTTCCTACATTTCCTCAAAAATCCTGACAGTGTCTCTTTCAAAGAACAAGTGAAGTCCCATCTTTTCTGAGGAGGGATATCTGATAAATGCAAATGGAAGGCTTATCTAGCATAGTCTTGTTAGTGCTAACTTCTCACTGTCTATTTTTGTATCATTGCTCCAACTACCCCATATAATCTCAAAATTCTGAGAGATTATTTAATCAATTTATTCTATTCATTCCAATAGAATGAATATATTGAGTAAATTTATTCATTAATCTTTCCCTCCTACCAACAGAACACAGCCATGTATTTTGTAAATATTTCCCACAAGATAAATTAGGAAACACCTCACCTCTAGTAAGGTCCAGTTGCAGGATTAGCTTGCAGAATATATTTACACAACACACATTTGCTGGGCTCTCTGAAAAGGAGTTACTCAAAGAGTACTTAAATGATTACTTGAGTTACTTGAATCATTAATCCTAATTGATGGCCAGAAAATGGTCAGAATAACATAGAATTTGGCTTATCATTACTCTAAATTCCTGGCCAGTCAGTTTATATTTGTTAGGATTCAGCAACATCATCATCTCATCATCTTAACCAATCTCAGTGGCTTAACATAGCAAATGTTTATTTCTCAATCATATATTATTCATTGCACTTAGCCAGAATTTTCCTCCATCTAGTATACAGATCTATAATACATTTTTAAATGATTTATTTATTTTATTTATTTTATTTTTTTAGTACTTGGTCACCAAGGCAGGGAAATATGGAATCAAGAGACAGAGCAACATTAAACTACTTTGGGCCAAAAGTGGTATACACCATTTATATGCACTGGCCATATGACCATGGCCAGTCAGATGGCTCTTACATAATAAATGGTAAGAGATGTTCAGGAACACATGGAATTCTGATGGGTACTATGTCTTTATGCCATGTAATCTGAAATTAATGCTGAATTTCGGGCCTATTTATAATTTAAGTAACACTGCAAACTAATCTTCCATTAATTCCAAGAAAGATTAGTTTCCTTTCCTTTTCTATCTCCTTTCTTCTCCTATAATTTATTTCATATTTTATTTTTAATTAATTAATTTAATTTAATTTATTTCATATTTTACTCTTACTTGCTCTGAATTATCTGCCTTCTACTTATGGTTTCTTTAACTCTGAACTGCAATAACCCCTAGGTCAATTTCCTTACATTTGAGTAGTACTCCAGATACTTTGGAACTCTTTAGTGTCCCTTTTCCAAATTTCTAAAGCACTTAAGCTATGAAGTTTAAAACTAAATTATCTTCCCAATACAAACAAATACTACATAGAGGACATTCTGTTAGTCTTAAGAGATAAAAAATATGGTTATAAGCAATATTATGTAGTTGGCCAAATCAATAGAGAAATAGACAAAAGATCCAGACATAAGAGATCAAACTGTTAATTTTATTAGTTGTAAAGCTGATACTAGGAGGATACTAGATTTGCTGACACAAACAGGCTGACACTCCCGTCTACACTCTGACCCTCTCTGCCCCCCTTACTCAACATTCCTTCTTAGGAGCAAGAGGAGCTGGACAAATATAGATCTTCTGTTCAGGAGCAGGCTAGTTATTGCAAAGGAAAAAAGAAGACTAACTTGAGAGTAGCCTTCTCTAAGAGAGAGAAAACTATAAAGGGGTTGAGCCACACAAGTTCATTTCTTCTTTCTATATACCAATCAATCATACCAATTACTCTGGTAAATCACCACTTTTGCTCTCATGATGAGGATTCAGTAAAAGGCTTTGGAAAAGAAAAGAAATGAATGGCACCTTCAAAACCTTTTACTCCAGAGAAGAAGAATTTTCTTCCTCTTCTGAGAAACACAAGGGTGTAGCGTGAACATTTCTTCTGTCAATAGAAGGCATCACGAGAGGGTAGAACTTGAGTGCTCTAGGAAGAAAACTTGGAGGAGTGTAAATTGCCCAATCATTGGTGTCAAAGTGGGGAAATCAAATCTGTGCTAAAGCAACAAGTCCTTATTGGTATATTTTCTCTTGGATGGTAGGTTATTTGTCTTATTCCTTCTATATTTATCTTTACACCAAGGGTTATAATTTGCATGTATTGGGCACCACGGAAGAGAATAGCGGCCAAATTCCGAGAATTTTCAATGTGGGAATTAAGAATTTGAATTTTATAGAGATGTGTGTAAATTTTTAAGCAGAGTCTGACAATACCATTTTAAGATTAATCAGGCAATGCTTTATACAATGAATTGCATTACCAAGAGTCTTGAGGGAGGTAGTTCAATTAGCAGATAATTGCAATAGCCTTAGGATGATCAGATGGTAACTTTGATTAAAGTAGAAGAGGGTGGGTCTGGGAGAGAGTAAAGGACAGTTATGTAAAACCGCAAAGAGGAAAACTGGCGGTACTTGATAAATGACTAGAAAATAGAGTGTGGGGATAAAATAAGACAAAAAAGATCAACTGATTCATCATTAATTGAGCACTTATCCTGACACAGGCCCCTTGGAGGAGTAAATACAAATATGTGGCATAAGTATTGTTCTTTTGGAGGAAGTACACTAATTCATAGGGATAAATCTCATGGAAAACAAAGATGTCAGACATAGATTCTGGGGGTAACAGGTGCAAAGACAGTAGCCAGAAATATGGAAACAAATGCAAGACAAATACATTTTGCAACTGAGATCAAGAAAGCAAAATAAATCATTAGTGACACTTCATTTACTAGGGGGATAGTCTCAGATTTTTGTGTTGTTTGAGTCTTTTGATCTTTTTGGAAAACATGTATCACTCAATGTGTCAATTTTATTTTTGAAATTTTCTTCAATCACTCAAACTCTTGTTTAAATGCGAATATAAAATAATGACATTAATAATTATATGATATATATAATTACATATAATAAAATAATTATATTAATAATTAAATACATGAAGAGTAAATTATATTTATTCTTATATGATAAGATAACCATCATATTTATATTTTTAAGTCCAGGATAAAAACAATTAAGCAAGTATGAATATGCATATGGAATATAAAATTCACAAAAATGTAAAAAAAATATTCAATAAAGGGAGATTAAACTCAAGCTAGATAGAATACCGAGAGATGTGATACAGTGGCAGCAGCAGGGAGATAATTTTTTTTTTTAATGGAAAAAAGTGGAATGCTTGATCAAATTCACTTCCATGCTCAAAATTCATAAAGCAAAGTAAAGAAGTATATTATTCTCATTATTTAATGGTATATATAATGATACATAAAGACTTATTTTCTGATGCAATCTGATAGCACTCAACTGGAAACTTCATAATGACAAGATCATGTTTTGTTTTCAGTTTAGAAAAATAAGACTTTGAATACAATCTGAGTAATTTTTTTTTTAATTTAAAAACTAAATGAAGGAGTTATTACAGCCCAGTCTGCACCTTAAGAGTATGTCCAGGGGATCCCTGGGTGGCGCAGTGGTTTAGCGCCTGCCTTTGGCCCAGGGCACGATCCTGGAGCCCCAGGATCGAATCCCACATCGGGCTCCCGGTGCATGGAGCCTGCTTCTCCCTCTGCCTATGTTTCTGCCTCTCTCTCTCTCTCTGTGTGACTATCATAAATAAATGAAAAAAAAAAAAAGAATATGTCCACTTTGGCCTTTAGGTTCATTCATAGAATCCTATAAAAGTGGTTATCTTTTGTTTGTTTGTTTGTTTGCTTGTTTCAAATCTTTATCTAAATTCTGGCTAGTTAACATATAATGTAATATTGGTTTCAGGAGTAGAATTTAGTGATTTTTCACTTACATACAACTCCTAGTGCTCATCATAACAAGTGCCCTCCTTAATATCCATCACTCATCTAGTCCATCCCCCACCCACATCCCTCCAGCAACCCTCAGTTTGTTCCCTATAATTAAGAGTCTCTCGGGATCCCTGGGTGGCGCAGCGGTTTGGCGCCTGCCTTTGGCCCAGGGCGCGATCCTGGAGACCCGGGATCGAGTCCCACGTCGGGCTCCCGGTGCATGGAGCCTGCTTCTCCCTCTGCCTGTGTCTCTGCCTCTCTCTTTCTGTGTGACTATCATAAATAAATAAAAATTTAAAATAAAAAGAGTTTCTTATGGTTTGCCTCCCTCTCTCTTCCTCCCCCCTTTACCTATGTTTATTTGTTTCATTTATAATTCTATAAAGATGGTATTTTACAACATTAAGTCTCATTGGCAGAAAGCAATTTCATGAAGTTAATACTTTTTCAAAATAATCATGAACTATATTTGATGAAAGAATGACCTAGGCCTTTAGTTTCATCTTGTTTTATAATTATATATTGATGAAAATACAATAAATAATGCTAGGCAGTAATCACTTATCTGTACAATTTAGCCATTCTTTTCTTCTGTTAACTAACAGAATCTTAGAATCTTTAGGAATATGAAAAGATGTTCTTCCATTTCTTTTTATTAGTAAAAACTACTATCCACATTAAAAATAGTCCTAGAAATCTATGGACACTTAGCCATGTCGTGGGAAGACATACGCAAAATGTTAATAATAATAATGATGGCATTCAAATTGACAGCTTTTTAAATTTAAAAAAAGTGATAGAGAAAATATAGGAAAACTGACATCATTAATTAGTAATCTATTTGGGTACATTTTAAAGTTTTTCTTTTGATTAGGCAAATTAAGGTGGCCTTTAAGCCTGCATTTTCTTTTTTTTTTTTTAGGTCTCTAGCTGAAGTCATTATATGTATTAAATAAAATAGCACTGAAGGAGATCTTTCTACTCATTAGAGTGAATTTTCTGTTAGGACCACCTCAGTCTTTCTGCAAATGACAAGAGAGAGTGCTTTCCTGTGAAGCTGACTGCAATCTCCTATACGCTGTGATATCTGACATTAGATAGGTGAAGCAGGAAAGGAGATAGCAGGTTTAGAATCTTGCTGTTCTAAATACATATGCTCTTGACTTCTTGCACACACCACACATACATGTATATGGGCCAAGGGCATTTTTACAGCTCTTTCCAGAGCTTGAGAACAAGAGTGCTTACTTCAGACAGTAGCCAACAGATCCAAACTCCATGTGGGTTTCATTCTAATTTCAATGAAGAATTGGGTTTGGGGACAGGATGGGTTGCATGATATGTTCATCCCTTCTGTAATTCAAAGGACACACATGCACACTATCTCCATGTCTAAAATTTGGGA
Source organism: Canis lupus familiaris (assembly GCF_011100685.1). NCBI lineage: Eukaryota > Metazoa > Chordata > Mammalia > Carnivora > Canidae > Canis > Canis lupus. Next base: position 9,731,219 of record NC_049254.1, on the reverse strand, counting down.
AATAGGATAAACTGTGTAATTTTAAAATTAAGCTGAGTTAAATGCAAATGTTTTCAATGTAAATAGGCACATGACTAGATTTCTAGTTATTTGTACTAGGCAGTAGTGTCTTTTCATTGTTATTTCAATTATTTTATGGTTATGTACATGAAAAAATATAAAACATTGATTAAAAGGCCAACATGTGTTGATTGAAAACAAAACCTTGAACAGAACTGTATCAATTATAATCACTGCTTTTGATTTGTTTTCAAATTATTTCAGGATACTCCAAAGCTGATCCTAGAATTGTGAAAGGTATCGTTTCTTGAGATGGTCTCCACCACTGCTCAGAGTACAAGTGGCACTCTAAATATCTACTACTTGCAACTCTTCCATTTTCCTTGTGTCATTTCTAGAGGCCTTATTCTCCTGTAAGTGATGATATAGAGTAATCAGATTACTAATTTTACTTCACGTTGTTACTAAATTTCAAGAAACCCAGCTGGGAAACATCAACATCATCTTTAACTTTTCCCATTACTGTGTCCCCAGATCATTTTCCCTGACCTGTAATCTATCAGTGAAGTTAACAGGTATCTTTCAAATCATTTTTTATTCCTGCTTCCCATTCCTAATGTTTCCGTAATCCACTGGGCTGACATTACTTCTCACTTGAATGGCTGTCATCACTTCCTGACCAGTTACTCAACCACGATCTTTCCTACACTTAGCTGCCAGAGCTCTCTCTCTCTAAAGCTCTGCTTTGATGCTACGTTATGTTATTCCTTGCTCAAAAACTTTTCCTATTGCCAAGCAAATTAAAAGTATTCACAAAGCAGTTAAAAATTTCCCTCTCCTCATGGAACTAACATGAAGTCATAATAAATATGTTTGAAATGTTCTATTATTTTTTCCAGGGAAGTTAAAGGACTCTAATAGACAAGGTATTATTTGATCTTGGCCTCAAAGCATGAATAGGAGTTGAACAGGTGAAATAAGGAGAGCAGGAGAGTATTCCAGACATGGAGAAATACTACGAGCAAAGGCTAAATTATTTCAGACTTATTTTAAATTATTTTGCAGTAGGTATGTGGAGAACAGTATTTATAGTAGTGTTCATAGAGTGTTTTTCAAAATGGGTTTCAGGGACTATTAGTCATGCAAGAGATCCCATGAGAGAAAATAGGAGATGATGAGATCCATGGCTAATTTAGTCTAAAATGCAGCACCTTATGTTTATCTGTCTGATTTTTTTTGAAACTAATAGTGAATTAACATATGAAATGCTCTGGTGGGGTCCCTAATTTTCCTTAAAAGTTATCCAGAATTTTATAAATATTTTACCATGGAATCATGCCTCCCCTTTTTAAACAAGACCACTTTTAATATTGCTTTTGATTAATGTTATCTTAAAACTGCTTTAGGAGATTGGTCTGGATAAAAAATTCCTGAGGTTCTTACACTAATAAACTATCTTAATGTCATAAAAATGATTCTAAATAGCAAAGACACAGTATACAGCCTAAAATACTTCATGAGAGTATATACATAATGTAGCCTGATATAGACTGTTCTTTATTAGGGACATAGACTTTTCTTATTTATTATTTATTTGTTTGTTTGTTTGTTTGTTTATTTATTTTTGGGGAAATAGACTTTTCTATTGACTCTTATTTTAATTTTTGTAAATGAAATTTCACAACATGAATTACAAACTATGACATTTTCTTTTCCAACACAGGAGATGGGGTTGCAGAAAGGCGTAGTCAAAGGTGAGAGGTATTGCTCACTGCAACTGACATTAATACATTAGTTCTGTTGGAAACTTTTAGCTAAAAACCAGAATTATCAGCATCTTTATTGCAGATAGCAGAAAGTAGCTCATGACTGCATTGTTTCAATTACCCAATTGAGTGTCATTTTATACAGAGAGGTCAGAATTAAATAATGCTATATCATCCTGCATTCACACTGGCTAAGGACCTACTTGGAAATTATCCCCTTCCACCACTTAGTTACTATCAAATAAATTTTTATATTATTCTAAATTCCTTTCCAATTCCAACGACAGATGCCACTTGGGAAAATTCAACTTGATTTACACATGTAGATATAATCTATGTTCTAGTGTAACTTATCTAACATTGTTAATGAGTACTTTTAATCGCTTGGCAATAGGAAAAGTTTTTGAGCAAGGAATAACATAATGTAGCATCAAAGCAGAACTTTAGAGAGAGAGAGTTCTGGCAGCTAAGTGTAGGAAAGATCGTGGGTAATCGTGGTTGAGTAACTGGTCAGGAAGTGATGACAGCCATTCAAGTGAGAAGTAATGCCAGACCAATGGGTTACGGAAACATTAGGAATGGGAAGCAGGAATAAAAAATGATTTGAAAGATACCTGATAACTTCACTGATAGATTACAGGTCAGGGAAAATGATCTGGGGACACAGTAATAGGAAAAGTTAAAGATGAAATCACAACTAGCCCTTTGGAGTATAGTGTGGAGTAAGTTAAATAAGATATGGGAAGTCTTTGGCATGGCCCCTGTAACATAATCATTCAATATATATATAAATTATGAGGGCCTGGATGTTATGCTTGATTAAGTACCTGACTCTTGATTTCTGATGATGAAGCCCTGCATTGGGCTCTGCACCCAGCAGGGAATCTGCTTGAAGATTCTCTCCCTTTGCTCCTCCCCCTACTTGTGTGCACGCTCTCTCTCTCTCTCAAATAAATCTATCTCTCTATCATCTATCTATATTATGGTACTGATCACAATCATGACATTGATGACATTCTAAAGTATTATCAGGGATGCCTGGGTGGCTCAATGGTTGAGCGTCTGCCTTTGGCCCAGACTGTGATCTCGGGGTCCTGGGATTGAGTCGCCCATTGGGCTCCCTGCAAGGAGTCTGGTTCTCCCTCTGCCTATGTCTCTGCCTCTCTCTGTGTCTCTCAGGAACAAATAAAATCTTTAAATAAAATAAAGTACTATCAATTGAACAGCATTTGTAGATATTTATATTCCTAATTGTTTGACTTTAAATAAATAAAATAGGTAAATAAAGTTCTTACAGGAAAGTCTCTTGGTCTAGTTAATGCACTTAATTTTTATCTGTACAATTATATACACCAATTACACGAGGAAGCTTTTTAAACATAACTCTCTTAATTATAAATGTTATTTATTTAGCAGTATTATTTGGTGTCATTTAACTTGTCTGGGTTACAGCTCCTTAGTATATCTTGAGTCAAAATCCTTGCATAATGGGTATATTTTCCCTGTATTTTGTTAGACACATACCACCTAAAAAAGGTAGAGGAAAGCACAGGACAAAAACAAAGACAAGATGAAGAAGAACAGGAGAGGTTGGTAAGGACAAACAAATGCTTCTACTTGCATGAGCAACAGATATATTTCTTTTCTCCATTCAGATCTTTACAGTCTTCGGTGATTTTTAAAGATTTAGGCCAGGGAAGGAGAAGAAAAACACTTTAAGATTTCTTTCCTGACTGCCAGTATCTTTCTTGCAGTGTTCTCCTTGCAAGACACACCCAATTATTTGGCAAAGCCCCCATTATCTGTTTATTTTGAAATGTCGACATTATGTCATTCATAGACCATGGTAAAGAAAGCCTATAGAAATGATGATGGAGTGCAGCCCGGGTGGCTCAGCGGTTTAGCACTGCCTTCAGCCCAGAGTGTGATCCTGGAGACTCGGGATCAAGTCCCACATTAGGCTCCCTGCATGGAGCCTGCTTCTGTCTCTGTATCTCATGAATAAATAAATAAAAATAAAAAAAAATGATGATGGAGGCAAGCACACTACTGCTGCAAAGCAGGAGAATACATCTTTCCTGGCAAAGGAAGAAAATCTGCATGAAATAAACACAGATTTTAATGAGTAAGAGATATGTAAGCAATATTCTTGCTTAATTCAGAGAAGATCAACTTAAACTCAGTGTTTGTTCTCTGGATAATGAGAGAACATACATATTGGGCTCAGGGTCATAGCTCTCCTTTACATTACAATTTTCCTGCTTTTATGGCGATTGGCTCCTTTGGTTCTCTTCCCTAGTCTTTTCACCATATAATATTTATATAATTAAACAGGTCACTAGTGCATTAAATTGAGGACAATAGGGATCCCTGGGTGGCGCAGTGGTTTAGCGCCTGCCTTTGGCCCAGGGCGCGATCCTGGAGACCCAGGATCGAATCCCACGTCGGGCTCCCGGTGCATGGAGCCTGCTTCTCCCTCTGCCTGTGTCTCTGCCTCTCTCTCTCTCTCTCTCTCATGAATAAATAAATTAAAAAAAATAAAAAAAATAAATTGAGGACAATATTGGACCATATATATAAATAATTTACAAATAGAGTACCATACCCAGGATGGTCCTGGAAGAGTTATTCCTCTCTCAGAAAAAATTACCCTTTCTCTCCACTTTGAAAGTTAAAAGAGTAAAGTCCTTGAGATGTGGATGGTGCACCCTGTTTTATTGAGGTTGGAAGTAGCAGAGAACAAAATAATTTTAAAAGACAATAAAAATCAGTAGGAGAGTCTCCTGACATGTAGAAGCATGGTTTAGTCATCCCCAGGACTAGAGCTCTGCTATACCTTCTAGAAATTTGGTTAAGTTGAATCCATAACTATCTTCTTCATGCTTAAGTTAAATTGCCACATTAAATATCTTGAAAAATAGAATGATGGTAAAATGAGTAGCAATTTTATGGTATATACTGGAACTTCTAGAGCTTTGTTTTAGTTTATAACTGTGCCTTGATCTTTTTATTTACTATAATTTTAACATATTGAGGAAAGCAACTTATTCCTTTCATTATAAGGAAGAGTCTTTCAGTTGCCCTTTGATTCATCTAGAATATTAAACTTTAATTTCCTTTATTTCTTTTTCTATCTGGGTTTTCTTCATTGGTACTATTAAACATGTTGTTTAAATAACAATAAATTATTTATTAGAAAAACAGACAAAATGCTCTGAATAGTTTTGTGATATGGTACCTAAAAAATATTTTCTCCTCTGAATATAATATTATACATATTCAAATAAATAGCAAACATAATATTTCTCAAACAAGGAGTCTTTTAGCTCTGAGATAGTGCACGTGACTCTCCAGTTGCCATGCTAACTAGTTTTTATTTTACAAAAGCACAGATGTATGAAACGAGAAAAAATAGACAAGAAAAGTCAATTTTTCTAGAAATGGCACATTTTGTTTAATCCAAACATTGAATTTCTCTTTTTTGCAACCGATAACTTTTGAATCTTTATTACAAATAAAACATAAAAAGAGATTTTAAACTTCAGAGTTTGCAATGTATTTTTAAATAAAAATCTACCAAGTCTGGATGGTGTACTAAATGACCCTGGCAGATATCAGACGGTCATTCTCTGCATTATTGGGTTTCATTTTAGGCATTGATGAGATTTACAAAATGCTTCTCAAATATAGTGTTTAGAAAGAATGGCCATCCTGAAATGAGGAATGTATTTTGACTTTCCCTATATTGCTTGAAAATATCATGTTGTTTAGTTCTCTTTAATAAAGTGCTACCAGCATACTCTAATCATCAGGAAACATTCTTCTTCTATATCACCCTTGTACCTTCCCTAATGCTTTCAGAATGATATTTTTTTCTTTTTTTTCAGAATGATATTAAATATAAAGCACTAACATACATTTAAGTATAGAAAAAATTATAATCAAATAAAGAGGTCAATTTGACAGAAGCATTGACTTTTGCTTCAAAAGTCAAGCCTCAGATTTGACTTGACTTTGCTTCAGAATATGGACTTTTTATTCCAATAAAATATTTCTTTTATTAAAAAAAAGATTTTATTTATTTATTTTGAGAAAGAGAGAGAGTGCATGAGTAGAGGAAGAGGCAGAGACGAGAGAGAGAAACTGACTCCCTTACTGAGAGGGGAACACAATGTGAGGCTCCAGCCTAGGACCCTGGGATCACGACCTGAGCCAAACGCAGAGGCTCAACTGACTGAGCCACTCAGGTGCCCCCCTATAAAATATTTCTAATCCAAGTTTAAAAAATGTTGAATTATGTCTAATGTCTTGGTTGCAGAAATGCATGTGGAATATTTTCAAGTAAGTACAATTTTATATATCCTCAATCATTATTTGATGTCTCTTTCTTAACTCCCTAGAAATTAAGTCCTCAGGGTGCTCAATAGTAAAACACCTCATGGGAGTCAATAGCAAAATACTTCTTTTTAAATAGGCCCTCATCTAAAGGTAGTTGAAAGACATTTTCCTAACAATCTGTCCAATTGCTGACAAGGACAGTTTTGCTCCTCAGAAAATACCTACTGAGTCTTTCTATATAAAATCCCATGCCACTGATCAAGTCTCTGGAAAAGTAGAGGAACACATTATTTTCTCTTTTTCTAGTTCTGACTCCTAAATTATCTCATCTTCAAATTTCAGATTTTACCTGATACCTCTTCCTTCCAGGGAAGCCAGTGTCCAATCTGTGCCAAAAGCCCCTGTGTAGTGCTGGAGTGCTTTGAAATGTTTAACTTGAGTATGTGATTTAAAAATAAATAAACAGTTAATGTCTTTTCACCCACATTTTGAAATTAACTAGTTTGAAATTAAATTACAGAACTAGTATCACATATATGATAGGTACAGAGCTTTAAAGGGGAAAAAGATGAAAACTGCTGTGGGACATAGGACCTATCTACAGAATGAGTCATGGTAACATTTCAGCATATTAATTCCATGTCTCCTGCATTTGCTTTTTAAAATCTGCCTCTTCACCTTCATCTTGCTTATTTAAAATCCATTCTGAAATCCTATATCTTTTAATTGGAGCACTTAGGAACATGGGCAAAATATGAAGCATTCCTTAGAGATTGTAACTCAAAAAGTGGTACATGGACCGGATTCATCAATATCATCTGGAAACTTGCAGAAACACATAATCTTAGGCCCTATTCCAGGTCTGCACATTCTGAATCTGCACTTTAGCAAATCTGCATTTTACCTACGTACTCAGGTGATTTTGATGCACGTTCAAGTATGCAAGCGTTGCCTTACAGGGGCTGTAGATATTTATCACTCGTCACCCTTTTCTGCCTAGATCCCAAAATGATCACAAAAACATCCAACAGCTCAAAAATTCACCTCCATGTGTTTATTCCACATAAGCCAATGTGATTTGGAATGAAAAATGTGAACAAGGACATTAAACTCTTACATGGGCACAGAGCTCAATGCTTCTACCTACACTTTTTCATCTAATATTTGTATCAATCTCTGGCATGTAATCTGACCTATCTCTTGTTAGTGTTGTTGCTGCTGCTGTTAGTATTTACCTTGACATAATACTAATGAAAAGGAGGCTTTAAAAAGTCAGTTAAGACCACATAACTTTCCCAGTGTTATACAACTAGTAAGCACTGTGCTATTAGGATTATTGAATAGCTTCCTAATTGTTCTTACTGAGTGCAGTCTTACCTTTCATACTGCTACCAAACTGAAAATCTCACGTGCAAATCTAATTCTACCAGTTACCTACTTAAAATCCTTTGATAGGCTCCCATATGATTTGGGAGAAACTCTTTCCGACTTTTCCTTGCATATCTTTCTTTCTTTTAGGTTGCTACCATAATTTTAGACTTTTTCCAAACTAAATGATTTCTTGCTCTCATAACTTGTTTAAATGTGCTCTTCCTGTTACTAAAACATTCTCCTTCCCTGTATTCATATGCTCAACTAAAATTCTTTTTTTAAAACCCGTTTCATCACATTCTCTAAGAAGCCTTCCCAGACATCTCAATCTAATATTAACGCATCCTGCATCTGACTTCTCAACTCTTATCCCATGCTATTAGGATGATTTCCTTCCTATAAGCCATACCTTTGGAACTACAAGCTTTGAGAATAAGAAACATATTTTATTTCTTTTTTTTTTTCCACACCAGTTTTTAACAGAGAATTTGGCATACAACGAAGACTTAATGAATGTTTACCGAATGAACTAAGGTAATGCAAAAATGTATTAGAACTAGATGGATCTGAAAGATCAATATTTAAATGAAAGAATGATATTTTAGAAAAAAAAAAAAGAGTTTGGTCTTCATCCTAAAATACTATGCTTTTGTCCTCTGTCACCCCATCGCCTTCCTGATATCCCTGGGGGGTGATCATCAGTGTTAGAGGGAGAATCAAAAGTAACCAGGGGGGGGCCCTCCTCCTGATAGAAGCTGGAATAGAGGTGCGAGGTGGTTCCAGTCAATGAAACAGTGTTCAGTGTCCATACATATAAAATAACAATTAGATTTTATTGAATTTTGATATGTGATGAACACACTGTTGGAACTTTGCAGTTATCTAGTTGATCCTAACTTTAAAAACCTCTGAGGTTTATATAATCACCCCATTTTATAGATTCGTAAATTGAAATTTAGAGAAGTTATTGTGTTGCCCAAGATCACACAGACTGAAAACGACAAACCCAAGGCTCAAACACATCTTTCTCTGATTCCAACGTGACTTTGAGAGAATACAGAAGCTCTCCATTCTCTGCATCATCCCTTTAACCCAGGATAAGCCTTAGGGGGATCAACAAGATTCCTTTAGAAATGTATCCCTGGAACCATGCTATAGACAAGTGTCAGGGGAGATAATCAGGCTCTACATCACAAATATAAGATATTCTTTGTATGATCTTCACTGACTCCTCAACTGGAAGGAGTCTTGAGTTCATAAGTTCAGTTCTATTTAAGTTCTGTTCAGATTCTACTTAAGCTTTTGGGTACCCAGTCTCTAAATTTTCACTGATAACATGCTGCTTCCTGTTTAAGTGGGCTACTTTTCAGAGAATCTGGAACATTACCTTGACTTTTTGATTTGAGATCTTTGGAAATTCAGGGAATGCAACCTCCCACTCCCAGTTTTTCTACCTGTAGTCATTTTTGCTCTTTCCAGCAAGTCAAGTGTAATGTTCATGAAGATTATGACCGGTGTGCTGGGACAGTTCATTATCACACTGACAAGAACCACAACCAATAGTCCATGTGGCACAAAGTTTTTCTAATGATTTAAATCTAACTGTACAGCTAAGATACTAAAGACCTATAAATGTTGAAGCTATTTAATTTTTTTTTTTTTTTTTTTTTTTTTTATTGTGTTTTTTTTTTTATTCTTTTTTTTTTTTTTTTTTTTTATTGGTGTTCAATTTACTAACATACAGAATAACACCCAGTGCCCGTTTCTGTTACTTAATATTCCCTTAGATTGCACATGTTGAGTTTTAGTCTACAATGAATTTTAGAGCCAAGTTTAAAACTCTCAAAATAGAATTTTAATGGAAATGCTAAGATATTCTCAAGTATAGCTGCATAAAAGCTGCAGGTTTTTTTTAAACCATTTCCATCACGGTTTAAAACATATGGCAGGTCTTTTTTGGAAGTTTTCTGATGGTATGTAGAATTTGTAGTTACAAATATTCTACCATTTAAATAAGCTCACTCAACTTCACCTTTCTGAATTAGCAGAACTTAACTATTCATTGTCAACTGATTCATGAATATAGAACCAAGCTTCATTTGGAACATATGGCCTAAAGATAATAAATTTAAATGCCTGATGTAAAGTAAATTAGAATTGGGATTGTAATGCTGATAGCTTTTTCTACAAGACTCTTACAACATCTGTCCAGAAACTTTAATTTTTTTCAGATGTTTTTCACACATGCTGCTTCGAGTCTCTCTGTGTGTATTGTAACTTTCCTTCAAGAGAATAATTAGAAAAGTTGGTTATTATTTAAGAATAAGATAGCACATGTGTGACACAATAATCTTATCACTTTTAGAAGAGCCTTAAATTTTACCAATAGGCAAAAGAACAATATTAATATTAGGATGAAAAACTAAATTATGGGTTGAGGTTTGAGGAGATAAATGCTTCTAAATGAATTTTTATATCAAAAGCAATCACTATATCGTATATAACACTCTTCCTGTTTAAGCTTTCTCATGTATACTAGGAACTAGAATTTGGAAACTGGGTTTCTCATTATTTCCTGCCAGTATGGTTATTTCTACCAATGAGAGGTACTCTCAAAATATTTGGGAAATGGAAGAAAAACAGAAGTAATTATTCTTCGGCTAACGACTATGAACAAGCACATGGCTTTGGCAGATGTCAGTTGAGAGTGTTTGCCAGCCGCTTCCATGTGCCCTTCTGAGTCATCCCTTTCATCGTTGTAAGCCACTGAAAACATGAGAGTCAATTTTCTATAACATGTACACTCCCCAGTTTTGTGAAATCTACCAGGAGCTTTCTGATCTTCACTATCTGAGCTCTTCCAACAATTAGGCAAACCTCTGATCTCCAGTGTTAAACCCATTACTATTTGAAATACTTCTAGTAGTTTCTATATTGATGATGTAACCCACTGATACATCTACTATAGGAACTTGTGATTTGCTTGAAGAAATAGAACTAGAGTTTTGTCATTTGTGACTATTAATATAGATATCAGATGTAATCAACTAAGGGGGTTGCTTGTAAGAGAAATTCCTAATTAATTTAAAAGGAAGCTCTCATTTCTGTGTAATTTCTGCCTATTTTGATCTAGGGTCACTGTTAGTTATCATGTTGTCAATAATTGGGAAGAAGAGCTAGTCACAGAATGGAGGAGAACAAGAACAAACTGGAATCCTCCAGACATCTCTGTGTCTCTCTACCATCTGTATGACCACAGTAAGACAGTTGGAAGGTAATGCTGTTAGCTTACTTTCACTTCTCCGATCTCTTATATATTGTTCTTTGGGCCAGGTCTAACTAGGAACTCATCAGGAAAAGGGATCTCAGGCAATGGAGGCCCCTATTTAACCAAGTGGCCTGTAAAAAAAATGTGGTATGCATGAGTAGAAGTTAACTAGATGAGGATTCCAGGTGGAAACAGAAGCTAGAGGCAGAGAGATTGGTATGCTGTATCAAACATTATAATTAATTATGCAATATAAAATAGACCCATCCTTATATCCAACTTTTGGTCAAAATTGTTATTTCCTGGTTTCCTTTTATGAGAAGTGGATTAAGAATTAAAAGTGGAATTTAAGCACCTCACATAAAATCTAGAAATGAAATTAAAAAAAAGAAAATCTTAAAACAGAAAATAAAATAAAAAAGAAATCAGTATCACAAACTAGATAATAAAGGAAAACCAATACTTGGAGTTTTTTAATTGTGGTTATTTTTGTTTTGTTTGTAATGGGCACAGCATATTAAATAAAAGAACAACTTGAGAAATAAATTATAAGAAAGAGAGCTGGCAATGCAGACCTGAATTAGGTTTCATGAAAGTTTAAGTTTAGGTATTCCTGGATTAGTTTTCAGAATCTCTGACTTTGCCTTCATCTGGACAATTTGTTGTTCTTTGGGACCGTGAAATAATTCACAGATTCACACCCTTGCACAAGATTCTTATCCATAGTGGAGCAAATTCTTGTTATGTGACTTATATAGTTTGAATCTTCAGAAAGTTCCAAAGATAAAAGAGAATGTTAAGTATTAGTTTGATACTGAATCCAACCGATAAATGATCAAAATGTTTTCTTCTTTTAATATTTTTTTTCTTCTTCTCTCCCTTTTACTTGTTCTCTCTAGCTCAAATACCATTTGGCTACTGTTTTTAGGACCTATAATGACTTAGGCAATTCTTATTAAAATATTTGTTCTGATTATCTATTATTTATAAGGAGGCAGGACTATAAAAATATCACTTTTGTACTTAAATATTAGGTAACAAGTGAAAGAAACCAGCCTTTGAAAGAAAGAAAAAAATAGACAATTATTCTCTAAAATCAGAGCTTTGATTCAGGCTAGAAGATACTATACCATTTGGACTTTATCCAGTCTCGATGAAAACGTCAGTGAGAAATCTCAATACCATATGCTTTGTCTCATTTAATCAATGAAGTTGAACCAAAAGAAAATCAATAAAACATCATGGAAAAGTAGTTAGCATATAATTTTAAATTTAGATTGTTAACAGCAGTAGTAGTATCAGATCTGCTTTTTATTTTTTTTCTCTTTTCAGGAAGTATAAAAATGAGGTAATTACAATTTACAGACCTCATGAATATTTCCCAAATCAGATGTGAATTATTATGAGAAAGAGCAAGAAAATATCATTTGCTCATATTTATTTCTTGAAGTGAAATTATCCTTTTTTCTTTCTGCCTTTGTTCCACAGATCCTCACATTACTATGAGCACTCTCATACCAACGTTTTTTTTTTTTTCAGTAATATACTGAAAGCTAGATGGATCTAATACATTCAATGAGCTATTTTCTATTTAGTAATAATGAGAAGTCCTCCATGTAACTACTCAAGTTCATTATTCCTAATCGATCTCTATTCATAGTTTATATTATGCTTCTGTTGAAAAGATATATGACACAGGGAATACCTTACAGATACCAAATTTTTTTAAGTCAGAATTTATAGAATAGTTACACACATAACCGGTCACAGCCTCCCAGTAAAGGATGAGTCAGAAATTCCTTCTCTTTCATGTAAATCTACAGAGTGTTTTTCAATATGGGTTTATGATAATCTCTGCTCAAATATTATCAAGAATATTTAATAAAATAATCCAATAAGATCAAACTAAATTCTGGGAATAAATCATACTTTCAATAAATGTACATAAGTAAAATAGTATTGTTATATTATTCTATGTTCACTTCAGAAGAATGTTTCCAATATTATTTTTAGGTAGATAGCATACATAATTACCATGAGACACAATGTGTATTGTGAACATCAGTCAAGTTACATTTCCTGAAACATTTCAATTTAATATAAGACAGATACATTGAGTGTCCACCATGTGCCATGCACTTTTCTAAGTGCTTGAGGCAAATCAACAAATGAAACAAATAAAAAAAATCTTTGCCTTATAATCTTGAATATTTTCATCTAGATTTTTTCCACCTCAAATTCAATATAATTAAAGTCAAATTAATCATCTTCAATGAAGGTGTTACTGTTCTTGCCTTTTATATTTTTGCAAACACTTTAAGCATCTGAACTGAATTTCTAATCTTTTCCACACCTTCTTTTGCAATTAGTTTCCAACTCTGTCACACCATCATCTGTAATTGTTTTCACATCCATCTTAGTAAATGGTGGTCTTTTCCCTCTTATCCATTCCTTTGTTATGTCAGTCATTAATTTATTGAATGAATGTGTATGAAACATTTACGTTCTGTGTTAGATATCATGCCTCAACTACCACAATAGTTTCCTAATGGACTTCCTTATCTCTGCAACCTTATCTAATCTATTGGACACATTATTTCAAGATACATTTTTTCTTTTCTTTTTATGTATTTTTTTAAGGTAAGTTTTTTGTTTTGTTTTTTTTTAAAACTAGTTTTATCGAGGCAGCCCGGATGGCTCAGCGGTTTAGCTAGCACCTGCTTTAGCCCAGAGCCTGATCCTGACCCCCGGGATCAAGTCCCACGTCAGGCTCCCTACATAGAACCTGCTTCTCCCTCTGCCTGTGTCTCTGTCTCTCGTTGTCTCTGTGTGTCTCTCATGAATAAATAAATAAAAATTAAAAAAATAACTAGTTTTATCGATGTCAATTTTCTTTTCACCTATTATCAATGACATCCATGTACCAGCAGGATAAAGTTCATAGTCGTTTAGTGATAGCAATGTGTTGACACTTTCTTGTCCCAGTGCCTGTTTTAACTTCATTACTTCTTTTTCTTATGGGTACCTGTTATTCTAATAGGGTGGCCTCCTTTACCAGTCTTCACATATGCCTTTCTAGTTCTTTCCTTTGCATTTTTTTCTAATGTAAAAAGCACTTTTCCTACTTCTCTCAAAACCGAACTTAAACTCTTCATCCTCCCTGAAGCCTTTCCTAACCATTTCAATGGTCTGAATTGTCCTTCTATTACATTTGATTTCAATATCACTTAGAACCTTTAGATTTCTGTCTGTAAACTTGCCTCCCAGTATGATGCACACCTGATAGATGCTCTAGATTACTATTAATTTATACTGTACCTTATTCCTAAATGAGATTGATTGACAAAGAATATACATCAGATGATAATCAAAATGAATAACAAATATTAGATGAAACATTTGGCATTCATGTAAATACATGTTGAATAAAGGTGATAAAGATAAAAATGTATATTTGGACAAGAATATGTCAATCAATTACCATAAATTTGTCTGTGAAATCTGAGTAGCCAAGAGACAGAGGGTCTCATGATTAGTTACATGATTCATAGTGTATGAATAAAATAATGGAAATACTGCTGAGTATCACTACTCTATTACTGAAACCAGAGGAAAGATCCCTAGACAGCCTCATAGTGTAATATGTATGTGGTGAATGATATCCTCAATCATGTGAAATACAGAAATTAGTTACTTAAGGGCTTTCTTTTTTTTCACAATAGTTTTTCAAACTAAGATAATGAGACCTGGTCCAAACAGATCTCAGTAAATAATATTTTTTTAAACATTTTTTTTAATTTATTTATGATAGTCATACAGAGAGAGAGAGAGAGGCAGAGACACAACAGGCAGAGGGAGAAGCAGGCTCCATGCACCGGGAGCCCGATGTGGGATTCGATCTGGGTCTCCAGGATCGCGCCCTGGGCCAAAGGCAGGCGCCAAACCGCTGCGCCACCCAGGGATCCCCTCAGTAAATAATATTAATCTTGGTTTACACTGAATATCTTTCACATGTGCAGCTCTTTCCTAGCATGTATAGTCCTAATAAGAACTTGAGAGTACTATAGGAGATAATGGACTATATGTTACTCATTATTCTGTAATTTAAGGGATTTTCAATAACAATTTGATGGAAATCAATTTAATCCTACATGCTGTCAGTAGAATTTAACCATATGTAAAATGTGACAGTACTTTAATCTAAAAAAGGAACTCATAATTGGAGAGGAAACTGTGTGAATGAAATCCCGTTGCGCAATGACCACATTTTAAATTGCAATAAATAGAAATATAATTTGAAATTATATTTAAAACTCTATTAAAGTTTATACTTTTTGAAATAAGGTTTCAAAAAGTATTGTTCAGACAGACTCTTCATGACTCCTGTCTCTGTTTACCTGTGCATGATGCAGACTTCTTTTTACCCCAAAGGAGTACTAGAGGGGTGCCTGGGTGGCTCAGTAAGTTGGGCATCTGCCTTTGGCTCTCAGGTCATGATCTCAGAGTCCTGGGATCAAGTCCCATGCGGGGCTCCCTGCTCAGCAGGGAGTCTGTTTCTTCCCCCCCACCTTTCTCTGTGAGCTCTCTCTTCCTCTTGCTTTCTCTCAAATAAATGAAGTAAAACATTTAAAAAATAAAGGAGTATTTGAATGCCAATAACAGCAATACTTTAGATCTAAAAGACAGTAAAAACTTGAGCATACTGACAAAATTGAGATTTGGAAAAAGAGATGAGAAACTTAAGTATTACATATTGTTTTGTTTGTAAAGTTGAGAAATATAATAGCTATAAGCACTTTCAGAGTTTAGATGGAAAATAAACAAATAAACCCTAAAAGCAATTACTCTTTTCCAGTTGCAGGAGAGGTTGGGCGGGGAAGATGTGATTAAAGAAAGTTGACCTGTAGGGAAAGTGAAAAAAGAAAGAAAACAGGAAATAAGCTTTAAAAGAAAAAAAAGTAAAAAAGAAAAAGAAAAAAAAACAGGTAGGGGATATGACAGGTAGGGGATATGACTTAATAAAAAGCATACGTATTAAAAGGAAAACATTTGAAATGTGTTTTTAAATATATGAAATTATAAGAGATTCACCAAACACAAACTGTCTTAAGAAGGTTCAATATAAGTACTGTTCAAAGATACAATAAACAAATTCAAAAAGTAAAATAAAATACTGAGTCAAGATATTAAATCACACACTTAGAATTCATCATTAAAACATCAAATCATACAAAAGAAACTTTTTAATTGCCAAAGGGGACAGTGCAATAAAAATGTGTGAATACAGTAAACTGTGTGCAGCAAAGAAGCAATAAAGTATATACAGAAAACCTGATAAAAATGTAAGAACAAAATGAAAGCAAAATTGTAATGAAAGTTTAGCAAACCACTGACATTTTTGACATCAAAGAAAAAATTAGACAACTTGAAGATACATACATAGAGCAGGGTCAAGGGTGGGTGGGATCCTTATTTAAGAGAATAGAGATGCCTAAGTGACTCATTCGGTTAAGTGTGGAACTCTTGATTTGGGCTCAAGTCATGATCGCAGGGTCCTGAGATCAAGCCCCCATATCAGGCTCCTGGCTCAGCAGGGAGCTTAACCGATCTCTCCTTCCGCCCCTTTCCCTGCTCTCCTTCTCTCTCTCTCTCTCTCTCTCTCTCTCTATCTATCTCTGTAAAATAGATAAATAAGTCTTTAAGATAGAATAGGTGTTTGTTCCACCTATTAGGCAATTAAAAAAATAATAATACAAAACTAATTTTTTCCTAAGTGAATTCAGAACATCCCTCTGTCATAAGAGGAATGTGGAAAGGGCTGTGTCATAATCACCTCAACCAAATGGTATGTACCTAGAGACATCTGAGGTGAGCCTGATATTTTGTCTTAGTATTTGCAGGTAATCTCTGTTTCTTCACCTGGATTTATGTCAGATTTTTTTTTCTTTATCCTTGAACTTCAATGTTTTTACCACAGACACTGGTATGAGATTATTTAATAATGTTTCGTTAACAATAACTTTACTTAGATATTCCTTCATTTTAATGAAGCGTTTTTTCACATTTTCAAATATGTTCTCCAATGTACTTGTTACTTCATCCTGCAGCTATATTTATTACCAATCTGATGGATCAGCCTCATCCATCCTCCATGCAAATCATCTTATTTTCATTAATTTTTCTCTTTTGCAGTGCCTTCAATTCCAACAGTTTTCCACTTGGCTTTCTACATTATTTATCAGGAATTTTGCTGCTAGCAGTGCTGATATATTTGTCTTTTAAGTGAGTTCTGAAACCCTTCCAATTCCCCTTTTATCTCTTGTATTATAGAATTCATTAAAAATTTCCTTGAGAATTTAGTCATACAAACGTGTCTTCTTTTCCTAGGGTGTCTCCTTCAAAATTGTATTTTCTATCATTTGCAAATTACAAATATTTGCATAGCTATATACATACATATATATGCATATATACATATATGTGTATATTTTTTCTCCTATTAACATATGAAATTTTCACTAAAAATTGTTTAGACAGATTCCTTTTTAAAAAATATTTTATTTACTTATTTTTGAGAGACACAGAGAGAGAGAGAGGGGCAGAGACACAGGCAGAGAGTGAAGCAGGCTCCATGCTGGGAGCCCGATGTGGGACTCGATCCCGGATCTCCAGGATCACACTGTGGGCTGAAGGCAGCGCTAAACTGCTGAGCCACCCGGGCTGCCCTGTTCAGGCAGATTCTTCATGGTTCCCCTCTCTGTTTGGGTGTGATATGAGTCTTTTTTTTTTTTTTTTTGTAGTTTTATAAAGAAGTACTCGAAGGTCTTGATTTCTCAAGACCTGTTCAGCCCTGCAACTGCTTGCAGCAAGCAGTAAAGAGTGTGTTAGCGGAATAGTAACAGATGGGAAAATTTGTCTCTTTATGCACTTTTTTTTGTGTATTAAAATCTATTATGGGACACCTTTGCTAAATTGATTGTGTATCTCATCTGTAGGCAAGTAGTTATCTTTTAGATTTATGTTTGTTCATCATTTAAAGGTGTGTCAGCCTCTAATGGGAGCTTGAGTTTGGAAGGGCTCATAATTTGGATTTGCATTTAGCTTCCCACACTGAAATAAAAGTATGATATATGAGAAATATAGAGACACATGGTTACAACATGACGCCAACTTTATAAATAAGAATGAATTAAAGTTGGAAAGCAATCCATTAAAAACAATTAGCATTAATCACAAAAATGTAACATTGTAAAGCAATGGCAAAAAGCTGGATTTTGCAATAGATGTATCTATAATAAAATAAAACAGTTTTAAAATATGGAGCCAAGGTGTTTGGCTCTGGGGTCAAGTAAAGAAATTCACTTTTTAGAAGACCGGCCTTATCAGTTCTTAGTAAAAATCTAGGTGGAGCAGGTGGCCAGTGGAGGGTTCCTTCATAATACATCTTTGGTATAAGCCAAATACCACAGGAATAAAATTTCTGCTTAAGTAGAATTAAGGCCTCCAGGCTTTGCCTTTTCAAGCTAAACTTTTAACATGTTCCTGCTCTGTACAAGTCACCGCAGACTGAAGCAATCAAAGTGCTGATGCTACTACCTCAAGTGGGATCCATAGCTATTTGATCAATAACTCTACTGATCCTGGATTGTTCAATGTATGTTCAATGCCAATAATTCTCTCATCTGGACAGTGTCAATCATTTTGATCTGAAGTAGCTCAGTCAAAATTTTTATGATATGGTTCATGGTCATAGGGGAGATTTTCTTTAGTTTGAAGATACTCCTATTATTGGTCTTAAGATAGCTTAATTACCACTGTCATTTTTTTTATTACATGTGACAAAATATTGTCCCCTGAATGTATGCTGAATGATGTGTGAGTGGATCAATGACTACCAATATAGGTGTCTTTTCCTACTTACAATATAAGACTATCCAATTAAACCATAGAAGCATAGCTATAGAAAAACAATTTTAAAATAATTCCTCATACAGCAATTTGGTAGCATGGCAGGATACAAAATCAATGCCCAGAAATCAGTGGCATTTCTATAGACTAACAATGAGATTGAAGAAAGAGAAATTAAGGAGTCAATCCCATTTACAATTGCACCCAAAAGCATAAGATTGCACCCAAAAGCACCCAAAACCAAAGAGGTAAAGGATCTATACCCTAAAAACTATAGAACACTTCTGAAAGAAATTGAGGAAGACACAAAAGATGGAAAAATATTCCATGCTCATGGATTGGCAGAATTAATATTGTGAAAATGTCAATGTTACCCAGGGCAATTTACACGTTTAATGCAATCCCTATCAAAATACTATGGACTTTCTTCAGAGAGTTAG
This sequence comes from Canis lupus familiaris, assembly GCF_011100685.1. Classification (NCBI taxonomy): domain Eukaryota; kingdom Metazoa; phylum Chordata; class Mammalia; order Carnivora; family Canidae; genus Canis; species Canis lupus. The sequence continues at coordinate 9,712,128 of NC_049254.1, read as the reverse complement.
AACAAATTATTGTAAGATTTGTGTGGAATCAGAAAAGACCCCGAATAGCCAGGGGAATTTTAAAAAAGAAAACCATATCTGGGGGCATCACAATGCCAGATTTCAGGTTGTACTACAAAGCTGTGGTCATCAAGACAGTGTGGTACTGAGACAAAAACAGACACATAGATCAATGGAACAGAATAGAGAACCCAGAAGTGGACCCTGAACTTTATGGTCAACTAATATTCGATAAAGGAGGAAAGACTATCCATTGGAAGAAAGACAGTCTCTTCAATAAATGGTGCTGGGAAAACTGGACATCTACATGCAGAAGAATGAAACTAGACCACTCTCTTTCACCATACACAAAGATAAACTCAAAATGGATGAAAGATCTAAATGTGAGACAAGATTCCATCAAAATCCTAGAGGAGAACACAGGCAACGCCCTTTTTGAACTCGGCCACAGTAACTTCTTGCAAGATACATCCACGAAGGCAAAAGAAACAAAAGAAAAATGAACTATTGGGACTTCATCAAGATAAGAAGCTTTTGCACAGCAAAGGATACAGTCAACAAAACTACAAGACAACCTACAGAATGGGAGAAGATATTTGCAAATGACGTATCAGATAAAGGGCTAGTTTCCAAGATCTATAAAGAACTTATTAAACACTTGACGGGATGAGCACTGGGTGTTATTCTGTATGTTGGTAAATTGAACACCAATAAAAAATAAATTTATTAAAAAAAAAGTAAACTCAACACCAAAGAAACAAACAATCCAATCATGAAATGGGCAAAAGACATGAAGAGAAATCTCACAGAGGAAGACATAGACATGGCCAACACGCACATGAGAAAATGCTCTGCATCACTTGCCATCAGGGAAATACAAATCAAAACCACAATGAGATCCCACCTCACACCAGTGAGAATGGGGAAAATTAACAAGACAGGAAACCACAAATGTTGGAGAGGATGCAGAGAAAAGGGAACCCTCTTACACTGTTGGTGGGAATGTGAACTGGTGCAGCCACTCTGGAAAACTGTGTGGAGGTTCCTCAAAGAGTGAAAAATAGAGCTGCCCTACGACCCAGCAATTGCACTGCTGGGGATTTACCCCAAAGATACAGATGCAGTGAAATGCCGGGACACCCGCACCCCGATGTTTCTAGCAGCAATGGCCACAATAGCCAAACTGTGGAAGGAGCCTCGGTGTCCATCGAAAGATGAATGGATAAAGAAGATGTGGTCTATGTATACAATGGAATATTCCTCAGCCATTAGAAACGACAAATACCCACCATTTGCTTCAACGTGGATGGAACTGGAGGGTATTATGCTGAGTAAGTAAGTCAATCGGAGAAGGACAAACATTGTATGTTCTCATTCATTTGGGGAATATAAATAATAGTGAAAGGGAATATAAGGGAAGGGAGAAGAAGTGTGTGGGAAATATCAGAAAGGGAGACAGAACATGAAAGACTCCTCACTCTGGGAAACGAACTAGGGGTGGTGGAAGGGGAGGAGGGCGGGGGGTGAGGGGTGAATGGGTGATGGGCACTGAGGGGGGCACTTGATGGGATGAGCACTGGGTGTTATTCTGTATGTTGGCAAATTGAACACCAATAAAAAATAAATGTATTGTAAAAAAATAAAAATAAAATTAATTCCAATTCATCTATGTAAAAATTTATTAAAAGAAAAACAAACCTCTGTCCTATCTTCTGGAATCAAAAATTTTTGCACTTATATGGATGCTGATTCTAGCTTGCTTGCTCTCCAACCTGTGAGTGGATGCCAAATGGAGATGGAGCCAGGGAGCCCGCAAAGTAGGATTATTTTTTCCTAGATAGGAAGATGGACACGTGGAGAGATCAATGCAGATATAGAACATGAACCTCAAGGATTGTAAGATTGGAAAATTAGTAGTAGTACATGTTTTTAATTTGCCCTTGCCGGGTGAAATGGACGTCCAATTATCAAAACTGACTCCAGAAGAGAAAACCTGAACAAATCAATAACAATGGAAGAGATTGGGAAGTTATTAATTATAAAGGAAGGATAGAAGGATGGAAGGAAGGAAGGAAGGAAGGAAGGAAGGAAGGAAGGAAGGAAGGAAGGAAGGAAGGAAGGGAGGGAGGGAAGGAGGGAGGGAGGAAGGAAGAGGAACTACTTTCAGAAGATTTGGGCCCAGATGATTCTACAGTGGATTTACAAGCAGGCTAACTCCAAAATCACTTGGCATTTCTCTAGTAAAGCATGTAAATGCTTTCGTAATGTAGCCATCTTAGAAACAACCAAACATTTGGATGTTTTCCCCCCTCTGGATCAGGACGAAAATTAATTCTTAAATGTTAGTGAGATAAACAGTTTCAGAATACCAGGGAATAATTTTTACTGTTTTTTATTCACTCTCCGCGACAGGGCTAATCAGCCTTCAGATATTAGTCACACAGATCCAAGCCTTCAGTCAAATGTAAGGTTTCCTTAAATATACAGATAATACTGAGGTGATGTGGCTCATTGGTCAGCCAGCAGGTAGAGTGGGGGGTTTGAATTCCACTCGCCATGCTGTATGGGTCCTTCTGGGTGGCCACTCAGGTAGGGGAGTAAAGTGACCCCTTATATCACTTCCCGTAGAGCAGACTTATAGGATGGCAGTGGCATCTGGTCAGAAACCTTTTCTGGAGGACAAGTTGATCTTTTCTAACAGAATTTTAGATGGCCAGTCAGCCGGATCTCCAAACAAGGAAACTCTGTGCAGAGATTCCACAGACTACGTTTTCTGTTTTCTCAGTAAAGTCTATGTTTTGGAGAAGGGTCACAGAATTCCTCCTGTCACATCCTTAAGCAAAAGAGACATTTTGAAACTCATCTGCTTCTCAAAAGAAACACAGTGTAGTTGTGTTAGAGGGCTTTGGGAGCTTGCTGAGGGTCACCCAGCACTGACCCTCATCTCCTTCCCCATCCCTGTTGCCCACCTCTCATCTGCCTCTTGTGTTACACTCCTGTGGGAAGTGCACTTCTAATTTCTCCAAATGTAAAAGCATTTTACACAGTTTTCTCTATGTCTTTATCTTGGACTAGCACTTGTTTCCTCCTAAGCCATCTAGTCAACGTTCCAAACCCACTTCAAAAGTCCTATCTTCTGGGAAGCCTACTCTGTCATTCCCTCCAGACAGCTAGTTAAGCAGGCCCTCCTCTGTGGTGTCACTGCGACTTGTATCTATTTCTATATTATAACTCTTCACCACATTATAACTATTTGCTTCTCTTATATTGCCTTGTGAGAAGAATCTTTGTAGTCCTTACATCTGTCAGCTCAAACACATCTAGCAAAATGCAGAATAAATGATGGATATTCAATAATTTGACTGAATTTAATTAAATATCTTAGCACCTCCTGGGGTACAAGCAGGCAAAGTAGAAAAAAAAATCCCCTAACATAGGTCAATGAAAATTTTTGTTTTTTTACCATATCATACATAAATCTGAATGATGTGAATACAAAAGCACCTGTTTTTATTAAACAAGCATTATACAGAAAGGAGGAAAAAAGTAAAAGATGACCATTTGTTGAGCCTACTATGATAATGGTACTTACCATATTTCAAGCATAGTATGATGCAGCTGACATGTTGATAATTTAATTTTCACCTTAGTCATGACAAAGAGAAGGAATGGATCTTAATTTCTAAGGTAGAAACTGAGAACCAGAGATATTTGTTCACAGTCACTTTGGAATTTTGTCTAATCTGTCACTATTTGCCTTTTATTGTCTCTGTTGTGTTCATAGTATAATTTTGAAAACAAAAAATTGTGTAGTTTGGGACAAATTTAATTTGGAATACGTGTTTTCTAAAAGTGAAAAATACCATGATTATGAACTTTAAAATCTCATCATCATTCATTCAGTGTGTCCCCTACCGGTGAACACTTAATTTTCATTGTCCTTTAAAAACATTATAGTAATGGTTCTTTGTTTATATCTTGTGCAAGTAAGCATTTCTTTGGACTACATTCCTAAAAGAAGAATTATGGTTTTGTGTGTGCTCTATAGTTTTCATATCTGTATTACATATCTGTGGCTGCTATAGATTGTAATATTCTAGCATCATGGAAAAGAATGACACTTTTTTTTTGATATCTCAGTATGTGTTGTATTTTGCCTTTTTATAAGGATTACATTTCTCTTCAACATCTTCTATCCTGAATACTTAGCAGCACATAGGAAAACGTACAGGTAGGGAAAAACTAAAGGAACTTGGTTTTAGTCCAAAAACTGTATAAAGTATGTATCTGTTTTTTCTGTCTGTTCACCTGGCCTACCTTGGCTATGTTTTTATTTTTTCTACTGAAATTTCTAAATTGATTTTTGTTGTTGAGAAAGTTCAGTTTAAAAAAGAGCAAAGAGAAAAACAAAGCACAGCAAACACTTCTCATTCAAAGAATTTCAAATGCTTAGTAGATGATTATGGCTGTTATCAAAAAGTAGACCAATAAATAGATCAATGAATGGGGAAGAGAAGCAAGAGGAAATCTTTTCATATCCTTCCATTCAACAGACATATCCTATTCTCCTTCTGTGTGTTAGGAGGAGTTAAAGGCCACCTCCTCAATGGAAGGTGGGCAGAAACCCAGGGGAAGAAGGTCTGGGAATCGCCCAGGGCTTGCCACAGGTGATATTTTTAGTTAGAAACTGCCTGGTTCTGTGATTTACTAAGCCTTGAGGAGGTGGAGAGGAGACTCCCTGAAGCTGTCTGTTATCACCAATATCTTTTGAAAAGTAATATTAAGTTTCAGCAGTTAAGTTTTAAGACGCTCGACTTCTTTCTCTGCTTGAACTTCTCGCCCCTCCCCCCACAGATCTTTTAAAACAAATTTCCTGTCAAGTTACAGTTTGGTATTCGCCTTTAACAAATATATAGGCCTGTGACTAATCCAGAGATAATTATGGTGCCAATCCTATTGACAAAATCGAAATACTGAAATGGAAAAGCGTACATCTCCACTTTTTTCCCAATAATATTAACCTGTCACTTCAGTGCTGTAGCAAAAGTTCCTTGGCTTCTTTCCTTAAATCAAATTTGCCCAAAGCTCTGAGAAATCACATTTTCATAAGCAACTTAGTCAGGCTACATCCACAAGCCCCAGGAGTGAGATTACCACATTGCCCCCATCAAAAATTTCACTTACATGATATTAAGAACTTTAAAACTGACTCATCCTTCTCTACTAAACTCATCCTCAGAATTTAGGGGGATTCTTAATTAGCTTCTTATGCTCTAGTTAATGTGCTAATTGGTTGAGCTTCCATTTCAAAGCAACATGATGGAAATGTGCATGTTTCTCTTTTAAGAACTACCACACTCATATTTGCACAAGAATTTCGTATGAAAACTCAGCATCATGGATAGTATAGCAACTATGAGAGCTATAAACATGAGGAAGAATTTGCAAAAGAGGAAAAAAAAAACATTCATGAGGCAATTTGCACCTTGTTACCTAATTTGAATTTTAATAGGCAGATTCCTACAATAGTCACATGCTGGAAGGAAACATTGATTGAAAAGAGCCCAAGAAGATATTACCAGATAATTACCAGACAATTTAAAATGCACATTCCATTGTTCATACACAGTGCTTTTTTTTTTAAATCAGTATATCATAGAACATTCAGAGGTGAGAGCAGAAATGCAATATCAAATGCAAAGTAAAATTATAAATCTCTGGATAATGAACTTTTTCTTTTCCGTTATATAGCAGATAGGCTAGGGAAACGGCCCTCGATGATCAAGGCAAACGCTGTGCCAATAATATTACATCAAATACCAAAATACAAATGTTTTATATAATGTCACGCCTCATGGAGCTGTGCACTACCCATAAAAAAGGACTGAGAGAAAGAAATAGCAAAGACAGTGCAAAGAGACAGAAGCAAGAGAGAGAGATGCACAGTTAAAGTGCTTTAAAGTTTGTGATTGACAAGGACATTAGCAAGAACCCCAAAGTCAATATAAGGCCATTGAAAAATCTTTTTAATGCCCCTGGCAATTGGCCGGCCCCTAAGCAAAGAAGTCCTCTGAATACAGGAGAGGGATACTGTTGTCTAAACAAACCTAAAAGCAAACTAGATAAATTACTTTGGTTTCTTCTGGTGAGTTCTGCATAATGTATCAAGAGAAATGGGTAGCTACCTGCCACGTTATCATGAACAATATGTGTAGGATGTGCACACGCCCTCCATATGTTATTACTTTTAATCAGAATGGAATCCTAGATGCCTGAACTGGATCTCCAAAGAAGCAGTGGATAAAAAACAACTTTCCTTCTACCAGAAAGGCCTCAGCAGATGAATAATATGAGAATTTTGATGAAAAACACCTGTTGAAAGCAGAATGCTTTGTCACCGTTATTTTAGGAAACTTGCAGCTGATAGCACAGAAGGAGAGTATTTTAGTCTTAGCTTGAATGTTTCTCTCTTAATACTTATTTATATTACATGTGCATGCATTATATATAGTACTTAGCACATATCATATATGCAATATATATTTGCACATATCATGTATGTAATATATATTTGAGTATCAAGTATATATGCTTTGTATTGTTGGTGATCCTTTTTATTTCTGGGCTTCCAGAGGTTTAATCTAAATTGATTCCATACACTGAGAAGGGAAGAGGCAGTTTATGTCGGGGCCGTGAAGCCCCACTGACCAACCCTATAAGGGAAAGAGATACGAGATTAGTCTGAAGCCACAGACTTGTCATCTTTTCAAATCTCCATCACCTCCTTTCTATCTTGTGTCCTTCTACTTCCCCACATCCCTCTTTCTTTGGCAAAAACAAACAAACAAAAAGAAATTTTACTTAAGCATATGGAACTGCTTCTGTTGGTTTAAACAATTGAAGGGCTTCCAATCTTTTTCAGAGCCACAGTGTAATTTATAAATACATTCTACCCACTTCTGCAAGCTGCTAATTAAAAAGTATGCACATAAACAGTAGCTGCTGATTCATTAAGATTTTATTCGGAAAATGGAGCTTTAAGTAGTTGACCACATCATATCCAGTGAATTGGTAATTCCAGACTGAATTTACTAAGAGATGGCCAAATTTCTGAATTCACCAGTGACTGCCTAAATTCTCTCAGAAAAAAATATAATATATAATATATACATTTGAAATTATTTATCATTTTATAGTAAGGTTTAAGTATTATAATGAATGTATTCATTTGAATAGTTGTGAACAGGAATAGAAGAAACACAAAAACATCAAATTAAAGATAACCTTTCCTTATCAACTCAACAAAAAAACATTTTTGCTATTGAACAACAAAAACAGGTTGCCCAAATCATATACATGTTTAATTATGTATGGGGAGAAAATGAGAAAAAAAAGAATACAAATATCAAATAATCTAAAGGAATTTGTAGAATTGGGGGGGATCATGTTAAGCCAATTTGTTTTCATTTCTATTTTCTGGAGATTTCATAGTTTTTACTCTGCTTGGCCAATAAATAGATAGTATTAAAAAAAATTGGAAGTCAGGTTCTCTTGTCAGCTACATGTAAGGAGAGGAAAGGAAAATATATACTTTAAAACCATGCTTTGGGGACGCCTGGGTGGCTCAGTGGTTGAGCATCTGCCTTTGGCTCAGGGCATGACCCTGGAGTCCCAGGATCGAGTCCCACGTCAGGCTCCCTGCATGGAGCCTGCTTCTCCCTCTGCCTGTATTTCTGCCTCTCTCTGTGTGTCTCTCATGAGTAAATCAATAATATCTTAAAAAAAATAAATGACCTTTGAAAAACAAAACAAAACCATGCTTCAAGTGAAAAGACAAATTTGGATCTATGCACACAGTAGTTTGTATTGTAGTTAATGTTTTAACCACTGTGTTTTGTGGAAGTTGTAATTTTAAGGGATTTTCTTTCATCTTTGCTCAGTTTTGCTAAAAGATTATCAAATATAGATAATACTGTCACTTTTGCAACAGTCTTTTTTTAGTTTTCTTTTCCTCAACAATTTTACCTGTAAATACATAACACTGTTTGAGTCAGGTGAAATCCGTGATCATTGAGAGTTCCGCACCATGCAAGAGTAGCCTCTGCTGACCTGCATCTTTGAGTAGTGTGAAGGATGCAATGCACCTTCTTCTGTGAATGTTTTTGAAAGCTTCTGATGCAAGAGTGCTTGTATTTTCTGCTCTGGTAGGATTGTTGTGTCAGGTTTGTGAATGATGTGTCTTCAAAGATAGATTTTTCAAAAGCAGAGTGCGTAGTTACCAAGGGTAAGTCTGAACAGAAACAGTAGCTTTGGCATATCCAGTTCAGCTCTGTTCCAGAATAAAGCTTTGAAAGCCGAGTTGAAAGGATTGTAACTATTCCATCTTATTACTTTACTATTAAACACTAACTCATCTTGAGTCAGTACCCTCTCCTGCTGTAAGATAAAGTAATCTCATACAGTTTTACCTGTTTATTCTCCTTTCAGAAATATTTAGTTATAATATTTTTATCTACTTAGCAAGCATTTATTGATGGATTACTATGTGCAAGACACTCTGCTTCCTACCAGAAAAAGAAAAAAAAATTGACAATTAAAAAATGTCAATAATCGGTGTCATAATCTTTTCCCAAAGGACGAAAGTAAAAGCCAAGATTTTGCAAAGAATTTTGATGAAGAAGCAGTGTTTGTTTAAATAGAATATTCACTTTGTAGGGCAGCCCGGGTGGCTCAGCGGTTTAGCGCCGCCTTCAGTCCAGGGCGTGATCCTGAAGACCCAAGATCGAGTCCCACATCAGGCTCCCTGCGTGGAGCCTGCTTCTCCCTCTGCTTGGGTCTCTGCCTCTCTCCCTCTCTCTCTGTGTCTCTCATGAATAAATAATAAAATCTTTGAAAAAAAAAAGAATATTCACTTTACAGATAAAAATCATGTGAGAGGAGAAAGAAATGGTATCTGCTGATTGTGGTAGGGAAGTCTTCTTGAAAGCCATAGCCTTTATTTCTAGGCCTTGCTTTGGTAAAGTTTGTACAACAGGAAATCTGTTACAGCAAACCTGTAAGCATACAAAGTGTACTTTTCTCTTTATTTATGTCCAACTATGTCCCCAGGCATCACCAGAACCAAACAGGTTGTTGTGACGGTTAATGTTATGTGTGAGCCTGACTTGGCTACAGATGCCCTGATATCTGGTCAAACATTATTCTGGGAGTTTCTGTGACGGTGTTTTGGGATAAGATCAACATTTAAATTGGTAGACTGAATGAAGATTGCTCTCCCTAAGGTGAGTGTGATCATCTGATCAGTTGAAGGCCTGCATAAAACAAAAAAGTTGAACCGCCCACCCTCACCCCAAATAAGAGACAATCTTTGCTGCGTGTCTGGCCCCAGGCTGTCATGTGGGCTCTTTACTGCTTTTGGACTCAAACTGAAACATCAGCTACTTTGTGGTCCTGAGCCTGCAGCCTTTAGATTGGGACCACAGCATCAGTTCTCCTGGTTGTCAGGCTCAGACACGTGACCTGATACCTTATATTTAGTCTCCTGATCCATGTATACATCCTATTGGTCCTGTTTTCTCTGGAGAACCCTAATACAGTAGCCAAGCAATTGTCTTCATCCTTTTTGTCACTGTCACCTGCAAGACATTGCATATGCCGATTAACCCTTAACATGAAATGAGGGAGGTGGTTATACTTGGATGCTAAATTCCTTCCATTCCAAACCTCTGATCTGACTGTCTGGTACAGTGTTCCTTTTTCCAGGATCCATGTGGAGAAAGATAAAATACTATTCATATTTTTGAGACTCTTCTGTGTGCAACAGATTCTTAGCTCCAGAATGAATCTATATCATATATTTTCAAGCACTTATTCAGCAATGATCTGAACACCTAGTATGTTCTGGGCGTCTGTCTATGTCCTCAGAATACAGACCTGAACAAAAACAGTGTAACAGTTGGTAGAGACGATATGTTTACTGACAAAAGATAACGAAAGACTTGATGTGATTAATACAATTGAAAGCTAAGTATGGAAGCTAGAGATCTTCTTTAGTATCACGAACTGTGAGGACTCTGAGGTTTTATCCTACTTGTAAGGATAATAATTATTCTGCGAGAGTTTCATGGAAGTTGATGGGAGCTATGAAACACTTGGGGCCAAAACAATGGTGTCTTCCAAAACTAGAACAAATGAGATATGATGATGGAAGCAAGGTTGGAATGATGTGCTATGGAAAAGACTCAACACCCACCCTCCTCCTTTTGGCTTTGAAAATGGAGGAAAGAAGCCAAACAGCACAGGCAGCCTCTGGAAAAATGAGGAAACCAATGAAGTGGCTTTCAGGAAGGCAGAAGTGGAGTACTACACTATTTTCCCATAAGGGTCAGAACAAGAGTCCTATGAGGGCAGGAAGGCCGACAGGAAGGCCTGAGGAGGGTTTCAAGGCTGAGAAAGGAGCAGCAGAAGGTGACAAAGCGACCCTGCATTTGTGACACTAGTAGAGTCTTAAAAGTAACAAACCTGCCAGTTAGCAATTTCATTATGAACTCAGAAGTCTCTAAAATCGGTGGTGCATCTTCAACTAATCATCGTTTGTCTGCATTTTAATGATGCCTGAACATTTACTTAAGAACTTCAGTGTCAATCATATGATAATTTAAGACGACTTTCTGCAATAATAATATAACTATTAAATATAACTATATTTATATATATAATTATATATTTATATTAAATATAACTAAATAATATAACTATACTATATTAAAATATGTATATATAGTATTTCCAGTCAGCCAGTGAGGCATTAGATATTTCTTTAAAGCAGGGGTCTCTTTGTTCCAGGGTTTCGGCACCAAAAATAAAAAAATAAATAAATAAGAAATAAAGCAGGGGTCTCTAAATTATGGTCCACGAACCAAATCCAACCTATAGAAATATTTTTGCATAGCCCTGGGGTTAAATATTTTTAAGATTATTTACTTATTTATGCATTTATGTATTTATTTATTTGATATATATAGAGAGAGCATATGAGTGGAGGGAGGAGCAGAGGGAGAAGGAGAAGCAGACTCCCCACTGAGCAGGGAACTGGACAGTGGGGGAGGGGAGGAGGGCTGGACCCAGGATCATGACCTGAGCTAAAGGCAGACACTTAATCGACCGAGCCACCCAGGCACTCCAAAAATGTTTTTAAATATATTTTAAGGGATTATAAAAACAAAGACATTAAAATATAGTGTAAAAAAGAAAGATAATGTATGTAGCCGAAAATTCTAATATTTACTAACTGGCCTTATAAAGTAAAATTTGCCAATCGTTACTTTAAAATCACATTTCAGTTTACCAAATATTTCAGTATGCATTGTTAATAATCATTCAAAAGGTTGACACCTCTTTAACCTTCTTTCACCAATGACATTTGAATTTTATGAAAGGTATCAAAAGATCGTTTCAAAATTTTATTTAACACTAGCGTGATGGTTAAAATTAATGTGAACCATTATAAAAAACATAATGTATATTAATTACCAAATGCATTCAGAAATTGAATTAAAACCCCTAAAGGTGTTCTTCTGTAGTTGATGATCAAGAGAAAGAATCATATTTAATTAGTAATCAATTTATTACCATGGTTCTCTCACATTTGAAGAGTTGGTGGAGCAACTAGATCACATTATCTCTACTAGGTGGTTCATTAAATTTTGAATGGCTCTTTTATCTATCTCCTTTATTTCTAAGCCATTTTAAATCAACTATCTGAATACTTCTACCCACTTTCATTGTTATATTTTTTCCATTTATTTGATTTTTATGGTCTCCTCTTGTTTGAATGATCCTAATATATTTCCATTATCCAATCCTATTTAGAGGGGATGAACTAACAGGTTTGCTACAGCCTCATTCATATCACTAACATCAGGTCAATGGCATAAAATTAGAGGATACTTTACTGTCATCATATGTTCAATCCAAAAGTTGCACTCTCACCGTGTAAGCAACCTCAAAAGTAATGTGATACATTTAATTTTTAACAGTGGAGTTGCACAATTCCCATTTTCAAGGTATGCTTTATGCATCCTCACTTTTATGAAATTCACCTATTAGAAGTTTGTCTATCCATATTTCTGCAGAAATTGCAACTAATGAGGATCATGAATAAGAACGAACATGTTTGGCAGCACTAATATAGGGGAAATAACTCCCTGATTGCCAAAAAATAAAATCCATTTCAGCACTGGCTTCACAGATATCTATTCGTATGAGCCCACAGAATGACTTAAATCTTTAAGCATGTTTCACATGTCTCTCGATTTCTTCCTTCAGTAAAATATATCTATAGTCTTTATCTAGTGGTTATGAATAGGGATTGTGAGCATTCAGATCGAAACACGAGTCTTTGTCTTGTGGCATCAGGTCAGGTCCTGCCCCAGTGTAAATGAGGTCACCAGCCAAAACTCAGCAGACCTGGGCCTCAGCCTCTTCTTCAGTTATTTTAGTTTTCACCAAAGAGGGCAAACGTATTCAAAGCATGAAATTTCTGCTCGAATGTCTTTTGTAGTCCATTTAACGATTTCTCCCATTATAGTGCAACCTTCAAGTTTCATTCTTATTTTTCCTTCTGTCACTGGTGATGACAGCTTAGCAACCTCAAGTCAGGGGCAGCCTTGGAGCCAGTCTGACTATTCATTCCCATTTTCTCATCTTTCTTTCTCCCACAGAAAGCATTAGCTAACATTTAATCATGAAGTCTGAGTTGTTTGAATTTTCACAGTGCCAGCTGTGAAAAATTGGATAATTGAAGGTCTCATTAAACTCCACTGGGCATACTCAAATAAGCCAGCAAAGAGATCCCATGGAACATCTTGAAAAACTAGAGTAAAACATCATAACCAGGGAATTGGCATTGATAGGTTCACCGATGTCATTCAGATGTCCCCAGGTTTACCCGCCGGTTTATGTATTTGTGTATTTACTTCCGTGTAGCTCTGTCACATACGTGTTCATGAATCCACCGTCACAATCAAGACACAAAAACATTAACACAAGAACCCCTCCTGTTGCCCTATTGTAGTCACAGTCGCCTGCCCCCTGCCCCATGACTCCCTTGCCATGACAACCACTAACCTCTCTATTTCTATAATGCTGTCATTTCGAATATTATATATAGGTGGAATCATACAATATGTTAAATTTTGGGATATGTTTTCTTCACTCCCCGTGCATCTTTTGAAATTCATTCCAGTTGCTGTAGGAATCAAAAGCTTCTTCTTTTTATTGCTGAGTAATATTCCATGGTATGGGTTTTGAATATTGAACTAGCCCGCCACATGTGGAATAAATCCCATTCACGGTGGTGTTTGTTTTCATATATTGTTGTACTTTACTTGCTAATATTTCAGTGAGGATTTTTGTATAGAAGTTCAAGATAGATATCATTATGTAGGTTCTTATTGTTCTTTTTCATTTTTACTCTGGTTTTGGTATCACAGTAATACTATAAATCAGAAAATGAATTTGGTAGTGTTCTCTCCTGTTCTCTATAGAGAAATTGCATAAAATCAGCATTAGGTCTTTTTTAAATATTTGATGGATTTCTCCAGTGAAACAATCTGGACCTGAGTATTTCTTATTTGGAAACTTTAGTTAGGCATTTAATAGCTTTAATGGCAACAGGACTATTCAGATTACGTATGTTATCTTGGTTGAGTTGGTAGCTTGAGGTTTTTGAGGATCTGACCCATTACTTCTAAGTTGTTGAATTTTTAAGCATAAAGTTTTTTTATAATGTCTCCTTATACTTTTAATGGATGCAGGATTTGTAGGGATATACTCGGTTTCATTCCTAATATTGATTATCCCTCTATTTTTGTCAATCTTACTTGAATTTTAATCATTTTATTGATTTGGGGGCAGGAAATAACTGTTTCATTTCCTCTATTTTTGTCATGTTTTGCATTACATTAATTTCTGCTCCTATCTTTATTAATACCTTTCATCTACTTACTTTGTGCTTATATTGCCTTACTTTTTCAAGTTTTTTAGGGTAGGAATTTATACTACTGTCGGGGACATGTTCTTGTTTTTTGAAAAATAAACTTTATAACAATATAGTGTTCAGAAAAACTGAGATCTTACAGAAAATCCCCATATATTTTGTAAACAGTTTCCCCTTTGAATAATGCAGAAGTTAGGGGCAGTGACCCCCATGCAGTTGAAAATCTCCCCAAAAGCTTCTAATAGCTAACTGTTGATCACAATATTTACCAATAGCACAAACAGTTAAGGAACACATATTGTGTAATTATATGTATTATATACTGCATTCTTATGATAAAATAAGGTAGAGAAAAGAAAATGTTATTAAGACATAAGGAAGAAGAATACTGTACTATAAAAAAATTCATATATAAATGGACAATCCATGTAGCTCAGACACTGTTGTTCAAGGATTAAACTACAATAGCATCTCACATTAGTGCGGAATATTTCTTATAATTAGTACTTCAATAGAAGCAGTATTGATATATTACTACTACCTAAGATCCATGTTTTATTAGATTTTCTTTGTTTGTTTGTTTGTTTTGTTTTGTTTCAGGATCTCACTCAGCATACCACATTACAGTTATTTCCCATGTCTCTTTGCATGCAATTTCTCAAACTTCCCATGTTTTTTTCAAACTTCCCATGTTTTTTTTCTGTCTTTGACTGTTTTGAGGAGTATTGAACAGATGTCCAATCAAAATGTTCCTCTATCAGGGTTTGTCAAATGTTTTTTTATCATGCTTGGACTATGTGTGGATTTTTAGGAGGAAGACCATACAAGGAAAATACCATTTTCACTGTGTCAAAACAAAACTCCATACTATTAACATGACATCACTGGCTTTTGGTTTTGTTTTATTTAAAGACTTTATTTATTTGAGAAGGAGAAAGAGAGAGCACAAGCAGGGGGAGCAGCAGAGGGACAGGGAGAATCAGGCTTCCCATTGAACAGGGAGCTTAACTCAAAATCTTTAAAAACAACAACAAAAACCCATCTGGCCATGGTGATTTCTTTTTCAATTCCTTTAATAGGCATAGGCCTATTTAGATTATCTATATATACCTATATCTTTTTGCGTGAGTTTTGATAATTTTCATCTTTCAAAAAATTGGCCCATTTCATCTAATTTATTAAATATTCAGGCACAGAGTTGCTCATATTATTCCTTTACTATCCATTTAATTTTCATGAAATCAGTAATGACAACTTTTCTTTCATTTCTAATGTTAGTAATTTGTCTTTGCTTTCTTTCTTAGTTAACATAGCTACATTTCTCAGTTGTATCATTCTGGCTTTTGACTTCATTCATTTTGCTCATTATTTCCTTGTTTTTAATTTTATTTATTTTTGCTATAATTTTCTTATTTCTTCTCCTTTCTTTAGGTTTAAATTGTTCTTCTTTCTCTAGTTTTCCAAGATAGACACTTAGATTATTACTGATGTTTAGATCTTTCTTTTCTCATATACGCATTTAATACCATCATCTTGCCTCTAAGCACTGTTTTCACTGCATTCCACAAATTTTGATACTTTGTTATCATTTTTACTTAGTTTAAGGTATTTAGAATTTTCCCTTGAAATTATTTTTAATCCATTATTTAGGATGTGTTGTTTAATCTCCAAATAGTTTGAAATTTCTTGCTAACTTTCTGGTATTGGCTTTTAATTTAATTTGTTAGTGAAGAAAATATTTGCATGATTTCACTTCTCTGAAGTTTGCTCAGATGTGTTTTATGGTTCAAAATTTGGTCTTTTTTAAATAAACTTATTTTATTTAAATTTAGTTAATTAACATATAGTGTATCATTAGTTTCAGATGTAGATTTCAGTTATTCATCCATTGCATATAAGACCCAGTGTTCATCACATCATGTGCCCTCCTTAATACCTGTCACCCAGTTACCCCTTTCCCCCACCCACCTCTTCTCTGGCAACCCTCAGTTTGTTTCCTATTGTTAAGAGTCTCTTATGGTTTTTCCTCCTCTCTGATTTCATTTTATTTTATTTTTCCCTCCCATCCCTTCTTCTATGATCATCTCTTTTGTTTCTTAAAATCCACATTTGGGGCAGCCCGGGTGGCTCAGCGGTATAGCGCCGCCCTCAGCCCAGGTCATGATCCTGGAGACCCAGGATCGAGTCCCACATCTGGCTCCCTGCATGGAGCCTGCTTCTCCTTCTGCCTGTGTCTCTGCCTCTGTCTGTCTGTCTGTCTCTCTCTCTCTCTCTCTGTGTCTCTATGAATAAATAAAATCTTTAGAAAAAAATAAAATCCACATTTATCTTACTCTATAATTTGATGAATACTTTATGTAAACTTTATAAAGTATTCTCTCATTTACCTCTCATGAGAAATGAGTATTCTCTCATTTTTTAAGAAAATATTCTCATAGAATAGAGTAGAATATTCTATAAATGTCAATTCAATTATGTTGATTGATAATTCTTTTCAGGTAAGCTATCTCCTTACTGATAATAGTGGGTTGGTCTATTTGTTCTCACAGTCCTATAAATTTTTGCCTGGTATATTTTGAGCTCTGTTGTTAAGTTCATACAGGTTGGGCAGCCCCAGTGGCGCAGCGGTTTAGTGCCACCTGCAGCCCAGGGTGTGGTCCTGGAGACCTGGGATCAAGTCCCACATCAGGCTCCTTGCATGGAGCCTCCTTCTCCCTCTGCCTGTGTCTCTCCCTCTGTGTGTGTGTGTGTGTGTGTGTGTGTGTGTGTGTCTCATGAATAAATAAATAAAATCTTTAAAAAAACGTTCATACATGTTAATAAGTATGCATTCTTGTAGAATTGATTTCTTTATCATTATATGATGCCCTCTTTTAGTGCAGTTACATTTTTTTTAATTTTTATTTATTTGTGATAGTCACAGAGAGAGAGAGAGAGAGAGAGAGAGGCAGAGACACAGGCAGAGGGAGAAACAGGCTCCATGTACCGGGAGCCCGACGTGGGATTCGATCCCGGGTCTCCAGGATCGCGCCCTGGGCCAAAGGCAGGTGCCAAACCGCTGCACCACTCAGGGATCCCTGCAGTTACATTATTAACAGTAGTCTCAATTTCTTCCTCCTATTTCTTATGTCATTACTGTCATTTATGTCACTTGTTTGTATGCAATGATCACTCAATCACCTACTACATAGTTAATGTTATTTGTTGAAACAGAGTTAACTTTGAGATTAGTGAAGACAAAAAGAAAAATACAATTCATTTTATCTTTATTTATTTCTTCTCTGATGCTTCATGTAGATCCAGGTTTCTGACCAATATAATTTTTTTCTTCCTCTCAAACATTTCTTCTTAGAATCCTCTCTCTCTCACTCCTCTCCCTCCCTCTCTTTTTCTTTTTATTAAAAAAATATATATATTTTTCTTTCATTTTGAAGGATAATTTTGCTCAATGTAGAATTCTAGGTCAGTATTTTATTTTGTTTTAAATTAAATGCTTTAAATATTTCTTTTCTTACATTATTTTTGGCAAGAAGTCGGTTTTATTTATTATTTTTGCTTCTTTACATGCAAGATATTTTTATTTTGTCCTTCAAAATGTTTCTTTTTTGTTTTTTCCTTTACTATACTTTGAATATGATATGCCTGGTGTATTTTGTATACCCATCAGGCATTTAGCCCATTCCTCACCCACCTCTCCTCTGGCACCCTTCAGTTTGTTCTCTACAGTTAAGAATCTATCTCATGGTTTGCCTCTCTTTTCTCCCCCTATGTTCGTGTTTCATTTTTTTAAATTCCACACATGAGTGAAATCAAATTATATTTATCTTTGCTGACTGATTTATTTTGCTTAGTACAATTCACTCTAGCTCCATACATATGATTACAAATGACAAGATTTCATTCTTTTTGAAGACTGAGTAATATTCTCTATATATGTATATATACACATATATCATATCTTCTTTATCTATATATCTATATCTATAGATATTTTTACCTATCTATATATAATCATATATATCTTCTTTATCCATTCATCAGTCAATGGGCATTTGGACTCTTCTCATAATTCGGCTATTGATAATGCTTCTATAACCATCAGGATGCATATATCCCTTTGAATCTGTATTTTTGTATCCTTTGGGTAAATACCTAGTAATACCATTGCTGGATCATAGAGTAATTCTACTTTTAACTTTTTAAGGAACTTCCATACTGTTTTTAAGAGTGACTGCACCAGATTGTATTTCTATAAACAGTAGTAAAATGATTCCATTTTCTCTGCATCCTTACCAGCACCTGTTGTTTTCTGTGTTGTTAATTTTAACCATTCTGAAAGGTGTGATGTGGTCTGTCATCATAATTTTGATTTGTATTTCTCTAATGATGAGTGATGTTGAGCATCTTTTCATGTATCTGTTAACCATCTGGATGTTTTCTTTGGAAAAATGTCTACTCATGTCTTCTGCACATTTCTTAACTGGATTATTTGTTTTTTGAGTGTTGAATTTGGTAAGTTCTTTGTATATTTTGAATACTAACGCTTTATCTCTAAAGTCATTTGCAGATGTCTTCTTCCATTTGAAAGGTTGTCTTTAGGTTTTCTTGATTGTTTCCTTTCTGTACAAAAGCTTTTTATCTTGTTGAAGTCCCAATGGTTCATTTTTGCTTTTGTTTCCCTTGCCTCTAGAGTTGTATCTAATAAGAAATTGCTATGGCTAATTCTAGATGTATTATTTTTCTTTTCTTTTCTTTCTTTTTTTTTTAATATTTATCCCTTTTGATGTTTCCTAAACTTTTTGGATCTGTAGTTTTGTGTGTGTCATTTATTTTGAAAAATCTTCACTTCTTATTACTTCAAAAACTTCTGCTCTGTTTTCTCCTTTTTTCTCCTTCTAGTATTCCAATTGCATGTGTATTACACCTTTTTAATTAACCAAAGGTTTTGGGATATTCTGTTTTATCTTTGTCATTCTTTTTATTCTTTGCATTGCAGCTTGGGATGTTTATATTGACATTATCTACAAGGCACGGATTCTGCAGGTTTCCAGGCTACTGATCGGCCCATTAGGCATCTTTTATTTCTTTTTTGTTTTTTGTTTCTATTTTAGTATGTTTTATATTTAGTATTTTCTTTTGATCCTTTCTTAAATTTTCTAACTCCTTGCTTATATTACCCATGTATTCTTGGATGTTGTCTACTATTTCCATGGAGCCCTATGGTTAACCATATTAACCGTAGTTTTTGTTTAGTTTTTTTTTTTTTTTTAAAACTCCTGTCCATTAATTCTAAAATCATTGTCATAGACTATGTTTTTGTTTTTGATTTTTTGTCCTTGGTCTTACTTTCTCCTTTTCTTCCTTCTTCCTTCTTTTTTTTCTTCCTTCTATTGTTTTTTACAAACGTATTTCAAAAGCTTTGATTCTCTAAAATGAACCAAGTTTATCAAAAAATAAATGTAATTTGAAATTAAATAACCTAGCAATGTAGGAGTAGACTTGGAGTAGACAGTAGACATTGGTAACATAATAATGGTATTTTTGTATTCCATTTTATGTTTTCTA
Source organism: Canis lupus familiaris (assembly GCF_011100685.1). Classification (NCBI taxonomy): domain Eukaryota; kingdom Metazoa; phylum Chordata; class Mammalia; order Carnivora; family Canidae; genus Canis; species Canis lupus. Next base: position 9,692,564 of record NC_049254.1, on the reverse strand, counting down.
AGCTATTTAAATAAGTCCAATCACAGATGTACAAACAAAGAAAAAAATATTGTCTTTTTGGGCAACAGGATGGCATAAAATAAATATTAAACATTTAAATGCTGTTAAGACTTGCATATGCTATCTCCAGCATGAGGGCAAAAGAGAAACAAACTTTTATTTTCATTAAGTAATAGTATTGTTAACCAAGCAAATGTAAAATAAGGAAGGCCAATGAAATAGTCTGAAAATCTACTAAATGTAAGAATTCAGTTAAATATATAGCCAAAGCTTGCTTAAATTTGACAGAGAAGATAAAATCTAGTTTAAAAAGAAATGATAAAACATAAAAAGTCTCACAGAACACCACTAAAATGTTCTGGGCCCAGTTTCCAACATATGAGTGTCAACCCCCAAACCACCAAGCAATGCTCTAACACTAGCTAAGTGTCCTACAGTTCAACTCAATTCTAACACTGTCTACCTGGAGTTAGCATCAGATTTCACCAGTTAAAGGCTTTCTTCTATAAGACTGCCCCTGCTTCAGATAACAATTACCAGTTTAGGTTATCACTGTGCTTCATACCAACTGGTTATAGGTCAGATTTTTTAACAATCCCCTCCTTGAGTTTGATTAATTTGCTAGAGCAGCTCATGGAATTCAAGTAACCAGTTTTCTTTCTTTCTTTCTTTCTTTCTTTCTTTCTTTCTTTCTTTCTTTCTTTCTTTCTTTCTTTCTTTCTTTCTTCCTTCCTTCCTTCCTTCCTTTCTTTCTTTCTTTCTTTCTTTCTTCTTCTTTTTTTTTTGATTTTATTTATTTTTTCATGAGAGACAGAGAGAGAGAGAGAGAGAGGCAGAGACACAGGCAGAGGAAGAAGCAGGCTGCATGCAGGGAACCCGACATGGGACCCAATCCCAGGACTCCAGGATCACTAAACCACTGAGCCACCCAGGGATCCCAAGTAACCAGTTTTCTTACTAGATTACCAGTTTATTATGAAAGGGATCCCAAGTAACCAGTTTTCTTACTAGATTACCAGTTTATTATGAAAGGATAAAACTCAGAGTAGCCAGATGGAGCAGATGCAAAGAACAAGGTATAGGGAAAGGGATTGAAGTTCCCATGTCCTTTCTGAGTGCATCATTATCTCCAAGTGTTCATAACCTAGAAGCTCTCTAAATTGGGTATATTTGGAGGCTTTATAACATAGGCATGATTGATTAAATACTTAGCCATTGGTGATTGAGCCAACCTCAAGACCCTCTACCCTCCCCAGAAATCAGCAGATGGGACTGAAAGTGCCAACCCTCTGTTGAGGGTTGTTCAACAGAACATTTTGAATTTTGTTCCTCTGGCAACCAACTCCCATCATCAGGTAAACCTAGTTATGGTAGAAAGGAGCTTGTTATGAATAACAAGACACCCACGTTACCTTTATGGCTATAAAGCATTTTTAGAAACTGAGAACCAGAGACCAAATATTAAGACAAAAGATGATTCCGTTGTTCTTATTACTTGGGAAATTCCCAGAGTTTTGGGAGCTGTGAGTGAGAACCTGTGAATGCAGACCAAATAAATATGAGAAATACAAGTTTGGTTATCTGAATAACCAAACATGCATTTTTTATAAATCACAATATTACAACCAAACACAAACAAAACAAAACAAATCTTCTGTAGGACCGAATCTATATGGTTTGATGGTTTAACTCTGGCAATGACTCATTCAAATATAACCACTCTATTTGGTGCTGGAAAGACTCAGCCTGAGCACTTGTTTGCTGGAGTTGTTTCAAATTTTTTTCATACTCTCCCTGGCAGATCAGTAGAACAACTGTGTAACCTCCACATCTGTTGAGCATTAACTCCACAGTCCTGGATTTCTATTTTCTTTCCGGCTGTGTGCCCTATGAATCTAAGTTGAACTGGAGAAAGAAATAAGAGCAAGATATAATGAAATACAGATAGTTGGATATTTAGCTCCTTAGCACTATCAAATTTAAAAACAATCACAAAGATATATATTTTTTGCTTTTACAAGTGTTTATTTTCCTTTCTCATAATAAAGGGTCTGTGTTCATTGTCAGAACCGTAATGTCCTTTTTTCTATTATTTTCTTTTCTGTTGGTCCCAGGGACACAGAGCTGTTTTCCATTGTGGTACCAAAGGAAAAGACCATCCATTTATTTGAAATAGAGTACTGCTTAGAGTATAAAATATTTACCTTATAGCAAGATAGGAGCTGCAGAACAAACAAGACTGATTAAAATGAAAGCATTTTTTTTTTTTTTTTTTTTTTTTTACCTGAGTACTCTAGTACATTTGCTAGGAGTTTAAGAATGCTAAAGAGACTAAGAATGTCCTAATTTTGTTAAAGAATATATTGTTGTAGACATTTGAGAAACAAAGTAGAGTAAGATAATGCCTAGAATGTCTCAAGTTATAATAAATGGTTACTATTTTCCTGGTAACTCCATTGTCCATTTTGATTTTTTTTCTTTCCTTATAATAACAACTGCAAACTACTTAGGGGTACACTGAGCCATAGTAAGTGACATAGAGTTGAAGTATTAAGATATTAAGAAATAAATGACTATAATTTAAATAAGAACTCCAGGGACACCTGGGTGGCTCAGCAGTTGAGCATCTGCTTTCAGCTCAGGGTGTGATCCCAGGGTCCAGAATCGAGTTCCACGTTGGGCTTCCTGCATGGAGCCTGCTTCTCCCTCTGCCTGTGTCTCTGCCTCTCTCTCTCTCTATCTCTGTGTCTCTCATGAATAAATAAAAGTAAAATCTTTTTAAAAAGAAATCCAAATAAAATTTCTACCTGTCCAGAGTCTTTGTACTCAGTTTCTATTTTACAAGTCTTGTCACCTGATATGTAGGCCTCCCAAACTTTTCCATCCACGCTAACATTTTGTATTAACTCTGGTCACTAAAGTGGAAGTGCCAGACAATTTCAGATACATTCTTTCCTGGTGGTATTTCTAACATATTGTCAGTGACTTGAGAGACTCGGAGGGGTGTAAGAATTTACATTTTAAACTTCCAAAAACCTTTGAAAATCATCTTTTTTGAAGGTGTATGCTGAAAAGAAAATGTTTTAAAAACAATAAAGAGGGGCAGCCCGGATGGCCCAGTGGTTTAGCACTGCTTCAGCCTGGGGTGTGATCCTGGAGACCAGGGTTCAAGTCCTGCGTCAGGCTCCCTGCATGGAGCCTGTTTCTCCCTCTGCCTGTGTCTCTGCCTCTCTCTCTCATGAATAAATAAATAAAATCTTTAAAAAAAATAAAGAGCTAGAGAATTTCGTTAGGTAGAATAGAGGAATATATCACTCGATTCTTGCTATTCTTTCCTATTATATAGCTTATTATTTCAATTTCATGGCTTTCTATAAGAGGCCATAAAAATAGATGTTAAAATACAGAAACATATATCAAGATTCAAAATGAAAATATTTGTTGGAGTCTTTGAAATCTCCCCACCTTGATATTAGTCTGAGTTTCTTTCACACTTAAATGTAGTAGCATTATTGTTAAGAGAGGATGAGGAAAAATATACAAGATTTCTTTGGTAAGTAATTGAAGTACAACAATAGACCATATTAATCCCATACTTTATATAGAAATAGACTAACCTGTTTTATTTAAAATGATATTTGTATACAATTCCATATACAAACTTGATAAATGTAAATTCCTCTGGTTTTTATATAATACCACCAAATTCCTCCCACTTTAAGATAAAAACCAGAAATTTATGACTTACCTGAATTTGGTGATAACTAGAAACCAGGATTTACATTTCTTCACTTGTTGAAGAATGTACTTTCGGCTTTGCTATGACCAAGAGATAAAATTTTTGTCTCAATATAGAGAACCATATATACACAGGATAGAGAACATTCAATATTGAGTAGTGTTCCTCAAGTTACTGAGCATCAGAATCAGACTGAGATTCCATTATATCAGAATTTTCTGAGCGGACCTACGAATATGTATTTTAACAACATTTAAGAGAAACATTGAAAAGTCAGTGAAGTTGCAAACATTGTCATTTCTAGGTTGAAATTCAAATTATGCAATCATCGTTTTACAGAGCTTATCAAAGTGAGCCAAACTCAGTAGTTATTGCATTTAAAATAAAATTTGAAGCAACTATATGGGACTAGACACATTCCATAGCTACTAATACTGAAATAACAATAAAAAAGTTACTATGGTATACACCATTTTCACAAATTATAACTAGTGCATACAAATGAGAATCAGATCTTTAAAAAATAAGAAGAACAGGCTAGACTAGAACAGATACTACCACATGTATTAAGAAGTTATTAATATAGTAAACTTTGCCTCCCCCTTTATTTTCCCTGTCACCATTGAAACCTCCTTTTATAGCCCATAAATTCTTGATTTTATGAATCTTTATAGATTGCAGACAGATTGCATTACCTATTTTATGTGCTGAATATACCAGATACTTTTGCAACCTCTCTCTTGCAGCTAGGAATCAGGCCGGTAGGCTCCTCGAACCAGACAGATCAATCCTTGATAAAGGATTGAAAACAAATAAGAATACCAGCAGGAATCGAGATAATCCTTTTTCTTGACTTTCTGGTCATAGAAAAGTGAAGTTCCTGGAGCAGCAGGAACAGCCAAGGTGGTCATTTATGACAGCAGTGCGGATTGAAGCGTTATGGTGCATGTAACGGTACTACCACTACACTGGTTCTACAGCTTGTTTGGGCTTTGCTTCTGGTCCTGTAGCCTCTGATCATGGTTGAAAGACTTCTCGGTGATTCTGACAGCCATCCAGTATCCATTCAATAAATTCATTCTCTGTTCTAAGCCATCAGAGGCACTTCTAGCTGTTAATAGTAAGATTCCTGACAGATTAATTAAGAATTTTTGTGTAAATATTTTCTAATTTATATGTAATTCAAAAATATGAACCTTATGCATTCTTTAATTACTGATTATGTTAATGTCTGTTAAATACATATTACAAGAACAACTTATAAGTTTTTCTTATTTTGTAGTGCATTCGGTGTTAAGTGATTTTTGCTGTAAAGAATGCTATCCACACTGGCTATATTACTCATTACAACTGCCTTCATATTACTTTGTTTAAATTTTATGAATATCTTGATACTCAAATTAGACAAAAGAAAAAAAACAAATAAAAAATAAGTTATGATCCAAGGTCACAAAGTCAGAAAATGGAAAGAGAACCAATGTCTGGGATTTTCAACCTATACTATGTTGCCTTTAAAATGAATTCCAAAGAAAAGGGATACAAACATCTATCTAAAGGGAACATCTATCTAAAGGGAACATCTATCTAAAGGGAATTTTTGACAATGGGAAATAAGATTAGGCAATGTAGAGTTTCTTGAAACTATATATCCACATATCTATATCTTTATCTATATCTTCAAAGTCTTACAGACCCTCAATAGCCCACATATTTTCTTTGATGTCACCCTGAATACCTGTGCCCAATTTTCTTTTGGAGAAAGCTTAGAGAAATAATATCTTTTTTGTGCTTAAAAATAAAATAAAATAAAATAAAATAAAATAGAATAAAATAAAATAAAAATCCACATTGTTATCACAGTTAAATTGCAATAAAATTCTGATAAGAGACAGAGGAAGAGAGAATGAGAAAAAAAGTTTATTCCACTTGTCCTAGATCAGTTTCTGATTTTCCTTCATTATGGCCTAATGGAGTTTTAGGAATTAATATGTGAAAGAATAAGCAAACGTCAACTGCCACAAGATTTTCAAAGTTTCCACCAGCATGCAGCCTAAGGCAGCCCTGTGGGCTGTAAGGCTGTAAATGGGAAGCAATGCTTCCTACAGACAAACAGCCACCACTCTTCTATTTTTTTTTTCTTTCCTTCCCTGAGTACACCTCCTTAGACTCCCAGGCTTGCTCCACTCCAGAACAGTTACTCTAGTACTGATGGTACAATTTGCATTGTAATCACATCAACAATAATTGACTACATTTGATTTCTGAGGCTCAAATTAACAGCATTTAATGCTTATGTTTTGCTAGACTTGCAACAACCAATCCCGTGGACCTCTGTCTCAGCACTGTGTCCTAAAGCTTCTATTCTCTGTCACTCATAGAAATTTACTGGAATACAGTAAAAGAACCATTCCTGGTTTCCAACTCATAAAACCACCAGATACCTGAGGCCACTGGCACATTCACTTGCTCAGATCTTCCAAGGTATCAGCTTACAATCTTCATGTCACAGTTGCTGTCTGCCCCCACCTCGCTCCCAACAGCTTGAGCCAATGTACACACATACACACACACATCTGTGCTATCCCAGCTTCCAAATATTTTCTTTCTTATATTAGTTATTTAAAAACATAAAAATCTGCTTGTCCATAGATTAATCATTCAGAAGAGACTGACCTCAGGCTGAAATTGAACTTTTGAATTTCAAACTGCCTCAACCTATAACATCACCAACCATGAAGCTTTCAGCTAGAACCCATAGCTTTTTATCCCACTCTGGGCACAAGACCAAGAGGACCCTCTTGAGGCACAACAGCTATAAACCATCTTTACCTAACAATACTTCTCTCAGAGGTTCTCCTGGCAGCTTCTACTTTGACATCTAATCCCACTTCTGTAAGAGTTTATCAGAGCACTAGAAGATCTTCACAGGCAACTGTTAGAAAAGAGAAAAGAAATTAACGGTGAGGGGTCATAATTCTACCTATTTCACTTCTTGTTCTCTCAGTCTAAAGGAGAAAAAGACAAAACCATCTTTAACCTTATAATTCATTTAGAGTATCTAGCTGGCTGACAAGGAGAGATAGAGTATTCTGAGAATTGGAAATGTACCTAGAACTGAAAGTTTTAGCAACAGCGACATAATAGCATAAGGTTCCTAGAAGAGTGGGAGTGTTCAGAGAAATTGCAGATTATAGCAATTTATTAAAATGTCTGTTAGAAAGTCATATTCTCTTTAATTGCACAAAAATTAAAGAATCTAAAGGAGAGGAAGCATTCACTCTCTTTCTGCCCTGTCCCATCTCTACTTTTCAACTTTATAGATTAGAATTACAAATCTTTCTTGGCCAAATGCCAGGATAATTTAAGGCGCCATGACCATAGAGTTTGCTCTCCCAAAGGACTTAATGATCATAGCCCAAGAGGATAAATCAAAGCTTGGAGAAGTATGAGTCTGTTCCTTTTCTTTACAGGAATACAATTAATTTTTCTTTCTTTACTCTTTTCCTCTTGGATTCCTTTAAATCCTAAATGCTGGCATTGAGACAAGCTTGAGAGCGATATTTGGTTTCCTAATTTAGAAACCTTGCTTGCAATGATTAGAGCTTTATAAAGAGTTGATGGCAGAAGAGCATGTGAGCATGTTCTTCTCCTTCATGAACATTCTTGGGTTTGTGATCCTGGACAATATGCTCAAGTAAGAAATCTCAAGTCATCTCTGCTCTAACCATTGGGGTTAGCTTTCCTTTTCTGCTTAATCTTCTCATTCACAAATTTGCTCAGGATGGGTAATAAGAATTGGATTCAGGTATGGTTTTCAAATGTTTAGGACTAGGTAAAGGAGGTCTATTTTCTAAGTCTTCAGGTCTATGTTGTTTAGGGAGAAAGATCTTAATTCCTTCTGCTTAGTTTGCTAGCATTTTATATTAGAGAATGGAGCTGCACCTAATAATAAAGTACTAATTTGTCCTGATTTGTTCCTTGGGGATATCAAAGGGAGAAATTGTCAGTCAAGGAAAGGATTTAGAAATTCCTATACATCATGATATTCCTGAATGCATGAATTGCAACCCTGTTCGTTGGTACCAGCTCTATAAGTGATATTTTACAGAGATATCAGCTGGAGAAAACAATTTTACTCATCCCAACTCCTTAACAGAAGTCTCCAATGTAGCTCCTTCAAAGTATGTTCTAGCTGCAGAGAGCCTCTGCATCCCAGATAATGCCATTAGTAGGGGACAAAATAATTTTCCCTCTATTCTTCTAGGTTCTTGGCTGAAACACCCTTGCCTTCCCTACCACCACCACCTCTCATAATAAAGACAGAGTAAAGGAAAAAATCTAACAGAAGTTAAATAACATGTATAATTCCTATATATATGGGGGATACCCAGGAAAACTAAGGAACTCCTCAAAATGGCCCAAGTCAGCCACCTTAAATGCCATCTTCAGCTAAAGACAAAAGATGTTGAGAGAAGGAAAGCCAATTATGGAAGATTATTAGGCAAAAAAACAGTAAACAAGGATATGGTTGTTATGCAGATTTAAATCACTGCCTTCTCCATTGGTAAGAGTTTCTAGGAATTTGGCCACCCTGCACTTCTAGGTATAGAGAGAGGAGGACAACCTTACAAATTCAGATTTTCTTTACAAATAGAGATGTATCTTGAGGAAAGATTAACCTACTTAGTTTTCAGAACTCTTCCTATATCTTCTGTTTCTTAAAAATAATCAGCTCAAAATAATCCTTATGCCAAAGAGGCATATCTTGGGGTGGTATATTATGCTCTTCTTCAACTTCTTTGGACTGTTTACAACCAGTCATTGAGCAAGATGAGGACAGAAAGGTCCAGATGTTTCTACCTGACATGGGGTAATCTGCCTGCCAATAGTCACTCTAGAGTTCCCCTCCAGGTTGATAGAAGCTTTATCAGTTCAGCATCATAGTGCATCCTTTACCTCAGCCCAATCCTTGGTCTTCTCTTTTCTTTCTAAAGGTTTTTATCTGTAATAAACATCTTGAAGCCTAAACTCTGTGTCCCCCTCCATTCTGAAAAAGAAAACCTATGATATACAAATATGTATAAAAAAGAATCAGAGAAGGAGACAAGACAGATCATAAGAGACTCTTAATCAGGGGCACCTGGGTGGCTCAGTGGTTGAGCGTCTGCCTTTGGTTCTGGTTGTGACCCCATAGTCCTGGGATCCAGTCCTCCAACGGGCTCCCCGCAGGGAGTCTGCTTCTCCCTCTGCCTGTGTCTCTGCCTTTCTCTGTGTCTCTCATGAATAAATAAATAAACAAACAAACAAACAAATAAATATAATACTTTTAAAAAGACTCTTAATCATAGGAAACAAACTGAGGGTCACTATGGAGGAGGGTTGGGGAATAACTGGGTGATAGACATGAAGGAGAGCACGTGATATAATGAGCTGGATGTTATATAAGACTGATGAATCACTGATCTCTCTTTCTGAAACTAATAATATACTATATTTTAAATAAATGAATTTAAGTATAAATAAATAAATAAATAAATAAATAAATAAATAGTGTATGTACATGAATGTGTGTGTCACACACATGTTTATGTGGTTTTTACTTGAAAGCAGAAAAAACTGACTTCTTGTCCTCAGTCTTCTTGGCTGGGGTTCTAGTTTAGGAATTGTGGGACACAAACAATAAACCCATCAAGCATTTCTGTTTTTTTAACTTCTTAAAAAAATCTTTCCTCTGCATTGTTTCAAGGGAATTTTGGCCACTGAAAGTTTTCATCATATGCTAATGATGCTATATTTGCATTAGCCACTACAACCAACAATCAGAGCAACAAAAAATTTTAAGATCTGTATGTTCAATCCATATTGAATATTCTTTAGCTGTGTGTGTGTGTGTGTGTGTGTGTGTGTGTGTGTGACTACTCCAGTTATGAGAAGGTTTAGTAGCCTGAAGCCACTTGGGGAAAGGGAAAATAGTTAAGGGGGATGATTTTATGGTCTTCGGATGAGTAAGAATTGGGAGAAAAAAACTAGCAGAGTCAGTACGTGTCTGCTTGTGAAAATATCTATTTTACTGGATCTGGTTTAAGAATTGGTAAATTTTTATAAAAAATGTGTTCCTGACAATAGCTATTTATAGCTATTCCTGAATGGGGGTCAGCAAGAAGGGGGGTGGCATTTTGTGAGGTAGAGAGGAGATGGATGTTGAGACTGTGAGAGTTGATTACATGTCTTCGAGGGTCAGCAGAACCTTCAATGATAGATCACTATAACACATTCCACTGACAGCTATGTCAGTGTTCATTTACGAACATTTAGAAACAACTATAGAATCTGTGGTTATATTTCACCTACACTGACCCATATAATTACCATAAAAATTAGCTAGGTTTTAAAAAATTTGATCCAGTTCTTTGTTTTGGTGCCTATTTCTTTTCTTGAACCATATTGCCTGCTGTCTCTTCCCTGTAATGTCTCAACACATGTATAGTTAGGTTTGTGGTATGTGACCCTATTGCTCTAGACATAACTGAATAAATTAGTACCAATCCACTAATCTCTGATTAACTGACAATAGCATTCTTTTGGTGATTAGTTAAATATGTGCAACAAGTAATAAGGTTCATATTAGACCCTCAATAATTTGTAGATAATTATATCATATAATACTATGTTATTGACACAATTATCTTCTTTTTACTATCTTTTTAACTGATTGCTTCTATCCTGCCACCTTCTTAAATTTGTCTGCTTTCTAAAACCACATAATTAAATATGTGGGATTCTCAATGTTATGTCTTTTTTCTGATGTTTTCCCTCTCTTCTCCCCTCCCTTTCTATCCCTTCGCCTTGTCCTCTTGCCCTCTTCTCTCTCTCAACCCTCTGTTTCATCCATTTTCTATATAAGTAAACATTCCCTAATCCTGGCTTCTAACTTGTTCTTCAGTTCTGCAATTCCATTCTCATTAAATATCTCTAGAAAGTGGAATTTTGAAATTGATTTTCTGATGGTTAGTGACATAAAATATGGAAACAAGGGCTGAGGTGCTGAATAGATCTAATCAATTCTGTTCTTTCTCCCCTTTTTATTTAAAAGTAAGAATTTCACTGGGCAGGGAAGAAGGGAAGACAGAAGAGGAACCATAGTTCTCCTTGAAGGAAGAAAAGGAAATAAAAATAAAGCATTGTCCCCTAAAATCATAGTAACCAATGTTAAAATGATAGCTTGCAATTTGCAATGCTCTTTTCATGTACCTCATTGCCTTACTTACTCCATGTTCATGATGAGGAAACTGGTACTCATAGAGGCTGAGTTCCTTCTGTACGATATTCCCTTTACTCACTGAATCAAGAAGAAGACCAGGTCTGCAAATGGAGCATCATCTTGTGTTTATTTCATTTGACTCCAAGATAGATCTGTGTGAAGTCATAAAACATAAAATCACTTAAAGATCCACCATTTCTGCCAACTGTAAATCAGAGGCTGGTGTTAAGGCTTGACGTAAGGGACAGTCAGAGAAAAGTTATATGGCTTCTGTGAAATATTCTACTTACCATGATTCATTGTGCAGATCGAGTACAGCCTTTCCATCCACTGGAGGTCTTGACCATGGTGCCTTCTCCTAGAGTAAAGAGAACACTACACTTTTTGACCTTGTCAGTGGAAGTCTGAAAGAGGGCTTCTAAACACTGTCTGTGCGGCAGACGAATTAAAACTGGGTCTGTCTCACCTACTACCAGGTTCGAATTAAAACTGGGTCTGTCTCACCTACTACCAGGTTCTAACTTACTTTGTGAGAGTCAATCTAGTATTTAATGTCACAAGCCTTGACTTTGAACTCTGTATTTGTGGTTCTAGAGCACTGGCAGTGACACACTAGACACTTTATTTGCTCTTTCTAAACCTCAAATTCCTTATGTGTAAAATGAGATAATAAAATAAGAAGTTCTTTTGAGAACTAATTCAGATATCACATATTGAAGCATTTGAATCAGTGCCTAAACACGGTAGCTGCTATTGTCGTCGTCATCATCATCATCATTATCAACAACAGGTTATTACTAAGCTATAGTGAAAAGGACATACATTTTGGAGTTAAACTGATTTTGGAGTAAACCTTTCCCACCGATTACTAAAAATTGAAATTAGGCAGATTATTTACCTTTCATTGAGCTATTCCCTGTGTATTGGGTATATTACTTCTCCATGGAATCAGAGTGAAGATTAATTAGGTCATTTATGTCAAGTTCATGGAAAATGGAATGCCTAAAAAATGACCAGAGATCAGCAAAAACTCTCCTTGCCCTTTGCCTGAATTCATAATGATATGAAATGCTTAGCAAAATAGATTTTTGTTCAAGCTGTTCATCAACCATATAAGGGGGAAAAATGTTTTTTCAGTCTATGACACTACTACTTCCTTACCTTGCTTAACATTTTTTGTAAGCACTTCATCGGTTTATGCTTATATACTCCTATCCACACTCTATTTTTCATATTTATCTTTTAAATAAAATTTGAAACTTACAAATTACAGAAAAACAAAATATATACTTATGCACTTATTGAGGAGGAAATGAATTCCATTCTAACTTTCTAAGTTCTTTGGTCTATTAATAATCACATTAACATAAAATAGATTAGCAGAAGAAAAAAATAATTGCATATATATGGGGGCCCCATTAGAGTATGAAACACCAAGAACAAGCTGGGCAATTGAAGCTTATATGGCATCTTGAGCTCAGGAATGGGATTGAGCTGTGGGGTCTCAAAGGCAAGGAGAGTGAGTTATAGGACAAAAAAAGAAGAGAAGATGGTAATTGGAAGTTTATCCTTCCATACAGATAGTTCATTCAGATAAAAAAGTTATCTGTTGGTAGTAGCTCTCTTTCTGCACCAGGCCCCTATCTGAATTATTTTAGGTGCTTTAGGGAGAGGTAAAAATTTTTCTTGAGTTTGCTAGGTCTTGATTGTTTTCCGCTCAAAATATTTCATGTGCCTAAGTGGCACATTTTAGGGGAAATTTATTCAGAACCCTTTCTGACCCAACACAAAGATTAAAGATACATTAACATTTTCTTATTTTTTCAAATGTCCATTTACATTTTTTAGGCAATTATACATGAAGTTTTCTTCTCCATCTCTTCATGCTTATTTACTTACAAAGATAATTACAAGTAACTGTATTAATGACATTAATGTCTTTATAGTTTGTAACATATATCTGTATTCATAAAATATACTACTTTTTGGTATGATCCTGAGTTTGATAAAAATTTATCTGAAAAACAACTATATTTTTGTGGTTAGACTTTTAATTGCCAGTTTGATTTCTTTAATATTTAGAAGTCAATTTTATTTAAGTTTCAAAAAATATCTTAAAATATATTTTTTCTAATAAATGTTTGATTAGCTTTATACTACTATGGATATGAGTATTTTTATGATTTTTTTCCATTCTAAACATAGCTATACTCTTCCTTTCAATTCCATTGTTACTTACCTATACTTTCTTCCATCCTTATTCAAAATTATTTACTATTTTATTATTCTTCTTAAATTTGTAGATTATGTTCTTGACAATTCTGTCTTTGGTCTTTATGTTTTTTTATTTTATAAGTTCTAATTCTCATTTTTCTTAAATCAATCATTTTTAAATTTTTTTATTTTACTTTTTCTGATTTTTGTAATCAAAATGCTTGTCATACTTTATATATATATTATATATATATATATATAATATAATATATATATACAAAAGAAAAAAACATATTTTTTTTTCTTTTTTCCAGGAGCTCATGACCCCGGGTCCCAGCCTCCCACCCAGGCTTGCCCGTAGCCATCCTGTATCTGTGCAGCAGAGCTATTTCCTCCAGGGACATATGTGTCTGAGGGCCAGGTGGTCTGCAAATATGTCTACATATATGTATTTTGATATGTAATGTCTACTGATGGTATAACTTTCCCTCAAAGTCAAACTTTGGTCTTCTCTGTGTTAATGCATAAAAAACTTTCACTTTCTTTCGATTCTAATGCTTAGTTTATTCAATTACAATTTCTGTTTCCCATTAGTTATTTAGAAATATGTTTTGATATTTCCAAATGACAAGAGTTTAGATATAATTATTTTGCTGTCACATTGGGATCATAGAATGTCACCTCTGTGATTGTTTCACGGTCATTTTTTTGAGCCTCCCACTGTGCCTTAGAACATTAGAAAATTTCATATATGTTCTGTGTGCTCCTGAAAAAATATACCTCATTTTATTTTCCATTGCTTTGTTGTGTTTCACAGATATTGCATTTTTTATAAATAGAAGATTTGTGGCAACCCTGTGGCAACCAAGTCTATCAGCACCATTTTTTCCACAATATTTGCTCACTTGATGTTTTTGTATCACACTTTGGTAATCTTCATGATATTTCAAACTTTTAAATTATTATTGTATTGTTATGGTAGTTTGTAATCAGAGATGGAGTCTAAAGATGTGACTGAACTGCTATCAGACATCTTTGATGTTTCTATCATAATTGTTTTCAGGAGTCAAAAACTGTCCCCAAATAAGACAGTGAACTTAATCACTAAATGTTCTCTGTGTTTTGACTGCTCCACTGACTGGCTGTTTCTCTGTCTCTCTCTCTTTCCTCAAGGCTCTCATTTCCTGAAACACAATAATATTGAAGTTAAGCCAAATAGCCCTATAATGGTCTCTAAGTGTTCAAATAAGGAGGAGTTAGTTGCATGTCTCACTTGAAATTAAAAGCTAGAAATAATTAATCTTAGTAAAAAAGTCATGTTGAAAGCTAAGATAGGCCAAAAGCGATGGGTCTTATATTAAAGAATTAGCCAAGTTTTATTTTATTTTATTTTATTTTTTAGCCAAGTTTTAAAGACAAAGCAAAAGTTATTGAAGGAATTTGAAACTGTTACTTTAGTGAACACATAAATGATAGGAAAGCAAAACAACTTGATTGCTGATATGGAGAAAACTTGAGTGGTTTGGATAAAAGATTAAACTGACCATAACATTCCCTTAAGCCAAAGCCTGGTCCAGAGCAAAACTCTAATTCTCTTCAATTCTGTGAAGTCTGAGAAAGGTGAAAAATCAAAGGAAGAGAAGTTTGAAAGTAGCCGAGGATGGTTCATGGGGCTTAATGAAAGAAGCCATCTCCATAACATAAAAGTATAAGATGAAACAGTAAGTGCTGGTATAGAAGCTGCAGCAAATAATCCAGAAAATCTACCTAAAGAAAATAAATGAAAGTCATTGCACTAAACAATAGATTTTTCAGTGTAGATGAGAGAGGCTTATATGGAAAAAGATGCCATCTAGGACTTCCATAGCTGGAGAGAAGAAGTCAGTGCCTGGCTTCAAAGATTCAAAGGACTAGCTGGCTCTCCCTTCAGGGGCTAATGTAGATCGTGACTTAGGTTGCAGCCAATGGTCATTTATTATTTTGAAAATTCTAGGACCTAAGAATTACGCTAAATCTATTCTGTCTATGCTCTAGAAATGGAACAAGAAGGCTAGATGGCAACACATCTATTTACAACATGGTTTACTGAATATTTTTTTTAAGATTTTATTTATTTATTCATGAGAGACACAGAGAAAGAGGCAGAGACATAAGCAGAGGGAGAAGCAGGCTCCATGCAGGGAGCCTGACATGGGACTCGATCCCGGGACTCTGGTATTACCACCTGAGCTAAAGGCAGACCAACACTCAATCGCTGAGCCACTCAGGTGGTCCCGTTTACTGAGTAATTTAAGCCCACTGTAGAAACCTACTGCTAAAAACAGAAAGGATTTATTTCAAAATATTACTACTCATTGACAATGTACATGGTCACCCAAGAGTTCTAATGGAGATGTACAATGAGATTAATGTTGTTTTCATGCCTACTAACATAACATCCATTTTGTAGTGCATGGATCAAAGAGTAACTTTCTAGCCTTACTATTTAAGAAATACATTTGGGGGCACCGGGATGGCTCATTGGTTGAGCATCTGCCTTTGGCTCAGGGTGTGATTCTGGTCCAGAGATCATGTCCCACATCGAACTACTCACAGGGAGCCTGCTTCTCCTTCTGCCTGTGTCTCTGCCTCTCTCTGTATCTCTCATGAATAAATAAATAACACCTTAAAAAAAGAAGAAATACATTTCATAAGATTATAGCTGCCATTAGCTGTGATTCCTCTGATGGATCTGGATAAAGTACATTGAAAACCTTTTGGAAAGGACCTACCATTTTAGATGCCATTAAAAACACTTAAGATTCATGAAAAGTGGCCAGATATCACCACTAATAGGAGTTTGGAAGAAGTTGATTCGAACTCTCCTGGAAGACTCTGAGGGGTTCAAGACTTCCATGGAGGAAATAAGTCCGCTATGGTGGACACAACAAGAGAACTAGAATTGGAGATGGAGTCTGAAGACGTTACCGGACTGTTACAAGGTCATGATAAAATTTTCACATATAAGCTACTTCTTAAGGATGAACAAAGAAAGTGGTTGCTTGAGATGGAAACTATTCTTGGTGAAGTTGCAGTGAATATTGTTGAAATAACAACAAATTTTGTTCTAATTCTTATTAGTTGATAAAGCAGGGGTGGGCTTTGAAAAAATTGACTCCAATTTTGAAAGAAGGTCTACTGGGGGTAAAATGCTATCACAGCATCACGTGCTACAGAGAAACTGAATGGCAAGTTAGAGTTCACACTAAGTTTCTGCCATCTTGGGTTTTGTAGTTTGTGTAACTGCTACTCTGGCCTCCAGGGCCTTGTGGGGACTCAGCCCTTCAGCACTGCTACCCCAAGTCCGGGTCTTACTATGGGCCACTCCAGCAGCACTCCCACCTGCCAGAAACTATACCACCCAAACATCTCCTTCTCTGAAGGGAGGGGCTGCCACTGGGGATGTAGTGGCAGTCATCAGTGCAGTGGTGGGTGTCCAGTTTGATGACCGATTACCACCCAACCTAAATCCACTGGAAGAGCAAGGCAAAGAGACCAGACTGGTTTTGGAGGTGGCCCAGCATTTGGGTGAGAGCACAGTGAGGACTATTGCTATGGATGATACTGAAGGCTTAGTTAGAGGCCAGAAAGTCCTGGATTCTATTACACCAGTCAAAATTCCCCTTGGTTCTGAGACGTTGAACAGAATCATGAATGTCATTGGAAAACCTGCTAATGAGGGAGCTCCCATCAAAACCAACAGTTTACACCTATTCATGCTGAGGCTCCTGAGTTCATAGAGATGAGTGTGGAGCAGGAAATTCTGGTTACTGGTATCAAGGTTGTGGATCTGCTGGCTCCCTGTGCCAAGGGTGACAAAACTGAGCTCCTTGGTGGTGCTAGAATTGGCAAGACAGTATTGATCATGGAGCTAATCAACAATGTCATCAAAGCCTATGGTGGTCACTTTGTATTTGTTGGTGTTGTGAAGAGGAACTGTGAAGGCAATGACATACTATGAAGTAATTGAATCTGGTGTTATCAACTTAAAAGATGCTTCCCCCAAGGTAGCACTGGTGTGTGGTCAAATGAATGAACCATCTAGGGCTCATGCCTGGGTAGCTCTAAATGGACTGACTATTGCTGAATACTTCAGAGACCAAGAGGGTCACAATATACTGTCATTTGTTGATAATACCTTTTGCTTCACCCAGGCTGGCTCTGCGGTGTCTGCTTTACTGTGCAGAATTTCTTCTGCTGTGGGCTATGCCTTGGCCACTGACATGGGTACAACATAGGAAGGAATCACCACCACCAAAAAGGGATCTGTTACCTCTGTACAGGTTATCTATGTGCCTGCTGATGACTTGGCTGACCCTCCTCGGCTACTACCTTTGCCCATTTAAGTGCTACCACTGTGCTGTCCCATGCTATTGCTCAGTTGCTCATCTATCTAGTTTTGGACCCTCTGAATTTGACCTCTCAAATCATGGATACCAATGTTA
The DNA here is from genome assembly GCF_011100685.1 of Canis lupus familiaris. Lineage (NCBI taxonomy): Eukaryota > Metazoa > Chordata > Mammalia > Carnivora > Canidae > Canis > Canis lupus. Next base: position 9,674,866 of record NC_049254.1, on the reverse strand, counting down.
TGCAAATGAATATTATGATGTTGCCCATGAGAGTCCAGTAGATCCTACAGGACTACATATTGTTCCAGGACATCATTGCCGTCCTGGGTATGGATGAACTTTCTGAGCAAGACCAGTTGACTGTGTCCCATGCACAGAAAATACAGAGTTTCTTGTGTCAGCCATTCTGAATTGCTAGGTTTTTCACAGATCATATGGGGAAGCTGGTACCTATGAAGGAGGCCATCAAAGGATTCCAGCAGATTTTGGCAGGTAAATATGACCACCTCCCAGAACAGGCCTTCTCTAAGGTGGGACCCATTGGAGAAACTATGGTAAAAGCTGATAAGCTGGCTGAAGAGCATTGGTGAGAGGGTCCTTTTGGCAAACTAAGCACTGATTTTCTATGCTGTCCCTCTCTTTGCCCTGAATCAAAAAATCTCAGTTTGTTCTGTAGGCCACATGAGAGCCTCAGCTGAAGACATTGTGTTCTGTCTGAAGAGTATTGAAGGTTTCCAATAAAATGTACACCCCTCCAAAAAAAAAGTGAATTGATGCTGCAAACTTTATTGTCTTATTTTCAGAAATTGTCACACCACCCCAAGCTTTCACCAGCCATCACCCCAATCAGTCATCAGCCGTCAACATCAAGGCAAGACTCTCTACCAGCAAAAAGATTATGATTTGCTAAAAGCTCAGATGATGGCTACCAAGTTTTAGTAATAAATCTATTAGTATCTATATATGCTATCTATCTATGTATCTATGTATCTATGTATCTATCTATCATCTATCTATCTATCTATCATCTATCTATCTATCTAGACATAATGGTATTACACACAATAGACTACAGTATAGTGTAAACAGAAATTTTTAAGCATTGGGAAACCAAAAAGTAATGTGACTTGCCTTATTCTGGTATTTACTTTATTGCAATATTCACTTTATTATGATCGTCTGAAACCAGATCTGCATTATCTACAAGGTATGCCTATACAGTATTTTACAAGCTGGAGACTATGTAGAGCCTGTGTAATAATTTCTCACTTCTAGTTATTCTTTAAACAGTGTGCATACTAGTTTTTATAAATCAATAAAGCTATTTATTGTAAGGATATTGGGTTGTACTGAAATAGCATTATTTTTTTTTACCATAAAATAGTTTCTTTACATAGTCTTTATATAAAATTTATATAGAAATTACATGCTAGTTGTGAAATCATGGTAACTGTGTAAAGATAGGAAGAAGAAAGTAAATGCCAATTGAAATCCCAACACTGAGAAAACAGCGCTAAGCATTTTGGGATTGCACTTCAATGACTCTTCCTAGGCACATGCGCATGTTCTTTTGACAATGAGATAGTCCTTTCCATTATGCTTTGCCTGGTGGACACTTGTTCAGGCCCAGGCACTTGGAAATGCAGCCTCGGTCCCTGCTGTCTCATTCACTTTATTTGTCCCAGGGAAAGTCTCTCACTTCTAACATCTGTAACTTTGAATAAATACTTATTTAATGCATATCTGTTTTGAAATACCCACAAGTCTTCTGTTTAGAGGAACAAAAACAGATTTACATATTGGCCTGAAGGTTTAAACATGGGATCTCTGAAAGCACAAGTGGCAAGAAGTTCCAGCATTGGGAACATTCCCTCGAAAATGCCCTGCCCCTGGGTATATAAATTGAAATTCATGAACTATCAACAGGAGCTTATCTTCATTTGCCCCATGGGAGGAAAATGAAGGGAAAGTAATGGAAGGGTAATGAGCAAAGCAGAGCTTCAGTAGTAGAAAAAGGAAAACAAATTGTACTACATTTTCTTTCCAACTGCCTAATTAAGGGTGTGTTTGTGTATATCTATACATACGATCATTCTACATTCTCTCCTTTAAAATCAAGAAAAACAAAGGTTGATATGAAATCCTACAGTAATAAGGGTAACAATAGTAACTACATTCATACTTGTAGATTGCTTTATAGATTTTAATTTATGTTATCTTATTTAATCCATACATGAGCCATTTGAGTGGAAGGGTATGTATTATTCATTCAAAGAATTAGGAATCTGAGACCAAAAAAAAAAAAAAATTATGACTTTTCAAGGTTACAAAGCTGCTTTATGCCAGAACTAGAACTAAAACTATCACATTAGGTTGGCTAATATGCAGTTCATGGTTCTTTTATCCTGAGGAACATAAACATTTCCTTTAAATCAAATCTGCAAAGAAAGTAACATGTTATGCAATAAAATACATTTAAATACAAGACTATTTCAGGTTTCTCTGATGTATTCAAAATTTTAGATTATAAACTGAAAAGATGTTACATTTTAAATTTTTTGCAAACAGCTTATAGAAACATCATATGCCTTGCAAACAGTTTTTGAGGGATGAGAATTTTAGAGATGTCAATCTAATTATGTTCTTTTAAAATAAGAAACAAAAGGCACCTGGGGGGTTCACTTGGTTAAGCATCTGACTCTTGATCTCAGCTCATGTCTTGATCTCAAGGTCATGAGTTCAAGCCCTGTGTTGGGCTCCACCAGGGTGTAGAGCCTACTTAAAAGCAAAAAGAGAGAGAGAGAGAGAGAGAGAGAGAGAAGAAACACAATTTTCAAGTTTAACTTACCCATGGTCCTATAGATTTGGGGAACACAGCTTATCCAAACACAGTGCAATTTTGATTATAAAATGAACTCTGTATACATATATGTGTAAATAACTTGATGAGTTATATAATATTAAGAAGTTCAGTTATTTATTTACCCAGTGATACCTATTTGATAATGATTTCAATTATTGAATTACATAATCATGAAGCTTTTATACTGAAACTGTTTTTGTTAAAGTGATAGCATATATCCATAAGTGCACCCATCATGTGAGTACAACTTGATACATTTTCCCAAGTAGATCACATCAACTAAATATAAACAAATTCAGAATAAAAACCAAACCATTATCATAAGTCCAGAAACCCCCTCCTGTTCTCTTGACATCATTAAGCACCCCTCAATTCTCAGTTCTAGTAATATAGATGAATTTTGGCTCTTTTTGAACATTACATATATATATATATATTATATTATTATATATATATATAATATGCAATTTTGGGCTCTGGATTTTTTTGTTCAACATTGCATTTATGAAATTAATTCATGTAGTTGCATGATATGTGTTTGAAACAGTTTATTTGTATCCATTTGACTATTGATAAGCATTTGGGTTATTTCTAATTTTGGCAGTTGTCAATAGTGTTCATACAAAACATTTCATACAAGGCCTCTGATGAAAACATGACACATTTCAGTTGAATTTAACTCCAAGAATGAAAGGTCTTAATCACTGGCCTTGCTTTATTTACAGCACCCTTAGTGAAAACTGATATATAGATAGATATCCAAAATATTGTCTGAAAGAATCTGTTGACTTAAATCTCTGAAAAATATATTTGCTATTGCATTGAATCAATAGACAAATTTGAAAAAAAAATGATTTCTTTAAAATAGAGTTTTCCAATCCACAAGTGTGATTTATACCCTCACTTATTTGGGTTTTTGTACATTTTCTGTATAGTGTTTTATTTTCACTGTTAGATGATTTACACAAGTCTTACATGATATTTTAAGCATTAAATATAATTGGTATTATAATTAACATAATTATAGAATGTAAATTTCTATTTGTTGTTGAAACTTTTTATTTTGAAATGACTGTAGATCAATTCCATTTGTAAGACATAATACAAAAATATCTAATATACTCTTCACCCAGTTTCCCCCAACAGAAACCTTGCAAAACTGTAGCATAACATTTTTACAATCAAGGCATATAAGAGTTATGTCACCACAAAGATCCCTCCCTGTGTTACCCTTTTACAGCCAAATCTACTTCCCTTCTTGCCTTTTACTCCTGGAAACAAATAGTCTGTTCTACATTAATATCATTTTCATTTTAAGAACGTCATATAAATGGAATCATACAGTATATATTCCTTGGTTATTTAGTATTTCATTTAACATAATTTCCTGCAGATTCATCCAAGTCAATACACTTACCAATAATTTGTTGTTGTTGTTGTTGTTGTTATTTATGTTGCTTGAGTAGCATTGCATGGTATGGATGTACTATAATTTTTTAGCCAATATCCCACTGGAAGACATTTTTAACTTTTGAGTTCTGAGAGTTTTTTATGTAATTAAATTACTAACCTTTTACCAGATATGTGGTTTACACATTGAATCATCAGTCTGTAGCTTTTTTATTATTATTCTATAAGCAGAGTCTTTTACATAGCAAAAGATTTAATTTTAAAAATTTTATGAGGTGTTTATTATTTTTAATAGAGCAAGACGTTAGTCTCAGATATAAACATCCTTTGCCTTAGCCTTACATTCCAAAGACTTATTCCTACTTTTTTAATGAAAGTTTTATAGTTTTATAATAAACTCTATATTCTCTTTTGACTCAATGTTTCTATAAGGTATAGATTTCAGATCAGATTTATTTTTCCTTTCTTCCTTCATTCATTTTTGCCTCTAGATACTGATTGCTTTCGCACCATATGTAAAAAGTCTGTCCTAAAAAAAAAAAAAAAAAAAAAGCCTGTCCTTTCTCCACTGATTTGCTTTTATATCTTTGTCAAAATTGGTCGGGCACTTCTGGGTTCTCTACACAGTTCTATTCATCTCTATGTCTATTGTTGCACTACTAATACACTATCTTGATTAATATAGTTATGTACTAAATATCAGCTATAATAACCTATCCTCACTTTTTCAAAATTTTTATTTATTCTAGAGCCTAGAACTTATGCCTTTCCAAATAAATTTTAGAGCAAACTAGTCTATGTGTACTAAAAACATTCCTGCAATTTTCATAGGAATAATATAAAACCTATAGACCAATCTCAGAAGATAGATCTTTTTGTTATGTTTAGTCTTCTAATCCATGAACACATTATGCCTCACTCTTTTTTTTAGGGCTTCTTCAATGCCATCAGCATTTTGAAATGTTTGGCATTCAAGCCCCGTACATGTTAAATGTACATCTAAGTATTTTATTTTATTTGGAATGATTGCAAATCATACTATGATTTAAATTTCTTTCCCCAGGTGCATTTTCAATATACAAAAGAATGATCTTGTATCCTGTGAAGTTGCTGAGCTTACTTACTAGTTCTAGGGGATTTTTGTGTTTATTTTTTTTAAAGATTTTATTTATTTATTTGAGAGACAGAGAGAGAAAAAGAGAGCCCAAGTAGGGGGGAAGAGCAAAGGAAGAAGCACCCACTCCACTGAGCACAAAGCCCTATATGTGGCTGCATTCCAGGACTCTAGGAATCATGACATGAGCCGAAGACAGACACTTAACCAACCAAAGCATCCAGATAACCCTCTTTGTTCATTTTAATATTCCTTGAGATTTTCTATGTATAAAATAATGTTATTTGCAAATAGGGAGAGATTTATGTATTCCTTTACAATATGAATGCTTTTTTATTTATTTCCCTTATGCAATGTCTAGAATCTCCAATATTATATTGAAAAAGAGCAATGAGAGGAGATACTTTGGCCTTTTTTCCTGATCTCAGAGGGAAAACATTCAGTCTTACTCATTAAGTTTAATGCCAGCGAAATGTTTTTTGTACATGATCTTTATCAATATCAAATTGAGGAAGTTTCCTGAAAGCTTATTTCAAGTAGGTCTTGGATTTTGACAAGTGCTTATTATGTATCAGTTATTATGTTTATATGACTTTTCCTTGTATACCTGTTGATATGATGGACTGTATTGATTAATTTTGAATACTGATCAAGCTTTATGTACTTCGATTAAGTCTCATTTAATCACGTTTAATTCTTTCTATAAATAGTGGGATTTGATTTATTAATATCTGTTTTCCCTCTAAGTCAGTGGTTTTCTTTTTCTTTTTTGTTCTTTGATTTTTTTTTTCTTGGTACTTTCTGTGTTTAGTTTGGTATCAGAAATACTAATCTCATAAAATGATTTGGCAAATATCCCTTAATCCTCTGTTCTGAAAGCGAATTTTAAAATTGATACTAACTCTTCCTTGAATGGTAGCATTTTCCATTTTCCATTTCCATATTTTATAAGATAAAATATTGTATCTGGAGATTCCTTTTGAAGAACTTTTTAAGTATTCAATTTTAACATTCAATTTCTTGACATTTATAGGAGGACTATTCAGATGATCTATTTAATTTTGGTCTAGTTTTTGTAGTGTAGTTTTCTACGAATGTGTCTAAATTCTAAGTTATCAAATGTATAAGAATGAAGTTGTTGTATTTTCTCATTTGTAATAGCTGCAGGGTCTATACTAATATCCCCTGATTCATTCCTCATGTTGGTAATTGTATCTTCTTTCTGCTTACATTTGACAGAATTGCTAGAGTTTTATCAATTTTCTTACTTTTTCAGTAGAATCAGGTCTTTATCTTATTGGATTTTTAAAGTTATTTTCCTCTTTTCAATCTTATTGGTTTCTGTTCTTTGTTATTTCTTTTTTTCTCCCACTTCTGGTTTTTCTCCTCATATTTGTCTAGTTTCTTAAGGTACCAACTTAAATGATTGAAGAATTTACCAATCTAAGTGTTTATTGCTATGAATATCCCTCTCTGCACTGCTTTAGCTGCATTCCATTCCTTTTGATATGTTGTATTTTCATTTTCCTCTCGTCCTCTGTAGTTTTTAAATTTCCTTTGAGATCACTTCATTGAGCATGCATTTTTACGAAGTTTGTTGTATAATTTTCCAATGTTTGGAGATTTCTGTTGCTTTTTGTTGCCAGTTTCTAATTGACTCCATTCCCCTCATATTACATATTCTGCCTAATATAATTTTTTTAAGATTTATTCATTTATTTTACTTTAGAGAGTACGCACGTGCACGCAGACACACAGGAGAATGGGGGGAGGGGAAAAGGAAGAAGGAGAGAAGCAGGCTCCCTGCTGAGTGCAGAACCCCCTGCAGGGCTTGATCTCATAACCCTGAGATGATGATCTGAGCCAAAATCAAGATCCCAGCACCTAACCAACTGAGCCACCCAAGAACACCTGCCTTACATATTTTTTTAAACTTATTGATGTTTGTTTTATGACCCAGAATAAGGTCTGTCATATATGTTCCACAGATGCTTAAAAAATGTGTATTCTATTATTGGGTGAAATATTCAAAATATTCACATTTGTTGAGATCTATTGGTTGATGGTGTTGAGTTCTATATCCCTGCTGATTTGTTGTCTATAAGTTCTACAGGCACCAGCAAGTGGATGGTTTTGCTTCATGTATTTGGAGGGTTTGTTATTTTGTGTTTAGGCTGTTGGGATTATTATATCTTCCTGGTACATTGATCTTTTATCTTTATGTAATGGTCCTCTTAATTTTCTTTTCTTTGAAGTCTACTTTTTGTAATAATAAGGTCACCTCTGCCTTTTTTATTCATTAAGGTTGGCATGTTTTCTATTTTCCTATCCTTTTACCTTCACACTAACTAGTTTACTTTGAAGTGAGTTTTGTAGACAGAATATTGTTGATATTTTCTTACCCATTTTGCCAGTCTAGTTCTTTAAATTGGTGTATTTAGACCTCTTAGATGTATCTTTTGCTATGTTAGTGCTTAAGTCTGCTGTTAGTTGTTTTCTGTTTCTCATTTTTCATATGCTGTGATTTTTCTAATTAGCTTTTCTTAATTTTTATGGATTACTTGGGCTTTTGTTTTTAGGTTTTTATCTTGATTTTTTACAGTAGTCTTGAATATATTGCCTTGCATAGTTTCCTACCAGTACTCCAAGTACTCTGATATATATACATAACTTAGTATAGTCTACTGTTATTGAAGTTTTACCACTTCAAATGAAGTGTAAAAAGTTAATTCCCTTTTAAATCCTGTACCTTAATGTGGTTATTATATTTTTCAGTTTTATAATTCTCATTTATTTATTTTTTATAAAACTCCTATTTCTTTGCTGAGATTTTCCCTTTCTTTAATGAAAAAAAAAGTTGTTTCAGTATAATTTGTAATTACTTGTTAGAGCTGTTTTATGATGGATACTTTTTTCCTGATAATTGCTAAATCTGATTCAATTTGGTATTGGCATTGGTTCATTGTCTCTTCTCATTCATGGTGTTCTTAATATGAGAAATGATTTTCAATTATATCCTAAATTTTATATAATATTATAGACTCCAAATCTTATTCAGTCTTCTATTTGGGGCAAGAATTTCCCTGTTCTGTATATTGTTAGGGCTGGATGAATTTTATCTTCACCTTCCCACTTCACTCCATTGGCATTAGGGAGGGGAGAAGTGGAAGATTACTCACACCTGCTTCCTACGGCAAGTTAGGGGCAGAAGATCAGATCCCTACTTGTGCTCTTCTGAAACCAATTGAGGAAAAGGGTGAAAAAGGATGGCTTACTACTCCACCCTCCACCATTTCCTCTGCCTTATTTTTTCTGAGTGGAAGTGAAGATACTGCTCACCACTGGAACCTGCCCCCTCTAGCACTACCACATGGGCAAATTGGAGCACTCCTGCTTTTGTCAGACAGAGATTAGAAGATCAGCTCCCTGCTGAGCCTTCTAAGTGTACTTTGGAAGAAGAATTAAGAGGAAAGACATACTACTTCTGCTGAGTGAGAGACAGGTAACCAGCTTCTGGCTCAGCCCTGTTAATACTATCCCAACAGGGGAATTGGGCAGTGGATGCAAGATTATCTGCTGCCTTAGTGCTTCTCACACTAACCCAGCAGGCGATTTTCACCAGCCAGAAGATGTAAGACTAGTTCTCTGAAGGACTCAACCAGGTGGGAGATCAGATCACTGCCTGCTTAGGAACAGTAAGATTAGCTCCTTGCTCCATCTTGCAAACTCCATGAAGTGCGGAAATAGGAGCATCATTACATGCTTTCACCTGCAGGTGGTTGAGATGAAAGATCAACTCTGCTCAGCCCCATTGGAATCACAGGAAGGAAACATGTTTTCTTTTGTTCTGCTTTTTTCTTCAGCATTATGCTGGAGGAAGGTGGGTATTGCCAAAAAGGTTTTCCATTGTTAGGTTATCCTTTTCCTCGTATTTTGACTAGAAAGGAATAAGCTTTTCTTGGGGCTTCTCCCCACCCTACTGCTTGTTGGCTGTTCCAGGTTAGAAACTTCTACAGTAGCCTGTCTGGGATATATGGTAGACAAAAAGGGAGAAAGGAACTCAAATCTGTGTCATCCCTACAGTTTCAAGAGCCTTAATCTCTTTGTCTTTTCTTGTATATCTTTTTAGCCTTTCTAAGTTGTATTATATTCAGATTTTTTTATTGTTTGTTTTTTGTTTTATTTTTTTTTAAGTGATGTGAGGGAGGAGCTAAAGGAATAGGTTTGCCTCATCTTGGCAGAAGGGAATATCTGCAATTGCTTTTTGTATAGTGGCCTGTATATAATGGCCATGGTAAATCACTTATTTATTCTAATAATTTATACATTATTTTGGATTTCCCATGTATTCTGCTATAAAATCTGTAAATAAAGAGTTTTATTTCTTCCTTCTAATCCATATTCTTTCATTTCTTTCCCTTAACTTTTTAGTCTCCAGTGTAATAAAAATGATTAAAAGTGGTAATAATGATTGTCCTTGTTTGTTCTCAATCTGAGGTTATGTGATAATATTTCACCATTAAATATGATGTTCACTGTAATTTTTGTTCACTCTCATTTTGTGGTAGCTGCAATTCTCTTCCATTACTAATTGGTTAGTCTTTCTATCAGGTAATGCTATTTTTCATGTCCTTTCTGTTAATGTGGTGAAATATATTGATCTTTCAGACTTTTATACGTCTTTTGTTCATTAAAGTATTATTACATACAGTAAAATTTACCAGTGTGTGTAAAGATTGTTGAATTTGGTAACTCTCTTGCCACCACTACAAATAGTCTCTATACCATAAAATGTTTTCTTTTCTACCTTTGAAATTAATCTCCTTTCCAAAACCCAGCCCCAAATCACTGATCTGTTATGTTAGTTTTAACTTTCTTAGAATTTTATTTACTGTACATAATCTTTTTAACTTATTTTATTTTGCCTAATATTTTCAAGATTCATCCATATTTTTATTGTATTAATATTTTACTTTTTATTGCCAAGAGAACACCATGATATAGATATACAAGAGTATAGGTTATCTACTCACTATTTGATGGAGATTCTGGGTTGCTTTTATTGGGTCTGTGAATATTCTAATATAAATATTGGTGTACACATTCTTGAGTGGACATAAGTTTTAATTTTTCTCAGTTAAATATCTAGAACTGGAATAATTGTGTCATAAGGTAAATGTATGCCATTTTCAAAGTGGATGTACCATTTTGAATCTTCATCACAAAAGTATAAGATATGTGATGGCTCCACATTCTGTCCATCTCTTTCACTTTCACTATTCTGTGTGTGTGTGTGTATGTGTGTGTGTGTGTGTATAAAAGGTCTCATTAGTTTCAATTTGAATTTCTGTGATGACCAGTAATGACAATATTTGCTTCTTGGCTTATTTAACGTACATGTAACTTTTTTAGATATATGTTTAAATATTTTGGCAACATTTTTATTGGGTTTGTCTTCTTATTATAAAAGCCCTTTTATATATTCCGGTTACAGAGTCTTTGATGGACAATCGTTTTACCAAGTCATTCAAGTTTGTGCCTTGCCATTTTCTTAAATTATTTGTCTTGAAAAGAGTAAATAACAGGTTTACAATAAAACTAAGAGGAAAGTGCAGAGATTTCCCATATGCCCCCTGCCCCTAAACATGCATACCCTGCCCCATTATCAATATCACTCTTCAGAATACTGTATTTTATTATCAAGGATTAACCCACACTGACAAATCATAATCACCCAAAAGCCATCATTTACCTTAGTGTTCTCTCTTGGTGATTTATATTCTGTGGGTTTGGATAAATGTATAATTATATATATATATATATATATATATATATATATAATTTATAATATCACACAGTGTGTATTCTTACTGCCCTAAAACTCCTCTGTGCTCTACCTATTCATACCCCTTGCACTTTCACCCATGGCAATCACTCATCTATTTATTGCCTCCATAGTTTTGTCTTTTCCAGAATGTCATATAGTTGGAATCACAGTATGTGACTTTCTCAGATTGGCTTCTTTTTCTTAGTAATATGCACTTTAAGTTCCCCCATACCTTTTCATGGCTTGATGGATCATTTCTTTTAGCTCTAAATAATGTTCTATTATCTGGCTGTACCATAGTTTATCCATTCATTACTGAAGAACATCTTAGTTGCTTCCAAGTTTTGGAAATTATAAATAAAACTGTTATAAATATCTGTGTGCAGATTTTTGAATGGACATACATTTTTAGTTCCAGGTAAATAACAAGGGAGTGCAACTGTTGGATTTTATGGTAAAAGTATGTTTAGTTTTGTAAAAAAAAAAAAACACCTAACTGTCCTTCAAAATAGCTTTGCATTTTTTTCATTCCCACCCGCAATGTTTAAGAGTTTCTGTGGCTCTATATTTTCACCAACATTTGGTATTTTCAGTCTTCTAGATTTTGGTCATTCTAATAGGTGGTGTCTCGTTTCAATTTGTGTTTCCTTGATGACTTAGAAAGTGGAGCATATTCTCATATGCTTGTCTCTCATCTCTATATCTACTGTAGTGAAGGGTTAAAGCTTTTTGTCTATTTTTTAAAATCAGATTGTTTTTCTATTGTTGCGTTTTAAGGGTTGTTTGTATATTTTAGATAGCAGTCCTTTCTCAGATGTGAAAAATTTTATCTTACGCTGTGGCTTCTCTTCTAATTCTTTTGGTATTATCTTTTGTGTAGCAGGAGTTTTTTTCAAAGCTAATGAAGTTCAGCTTATCATTTATTTCTTCCATAGATTATATCTTTGGTGTCATATCTAAAAAGTCGTTGCCACATCCAAGGTCACATAGGTTTTCTCCTTTATTATCTTCTAGGAGTTTATTTATAATTTTGCATTTCACTTTAAGATCTATGATCCATTTTGAGTTAATTTTTGTGAAGGGTGTAAGGTATCTGTCTAGATTCATATTTTACACTTGTTGAAGAAATTTTGTACCATTGTAGGGCTTTGAAGCTCTGTTTTAAGTTAGTTGACTATATTTATGGGGCAAGGTCTATTTCTGGGCTCTATTCTGTTCCATTTATCTTCTTTTTCTCCCCCAGTACCACACCACTTGATTACTGTAACTTTATAGTAAGTCTTAAGCTGGATGGCATCAGTCCTCCAAGAACTTTGTTCTTTAGCTTCAATATTGTGTTGGCTATTCTGGGTCTTTTGCCACTTCATAGAAACTTTAGGATTGGTTTGTCAACATCCATAAAGTAAGTTTCTGGGTTTTTTTTTTTTTAATTTTTATCTATTTATGATAGTTACAGAGAGAGAAAGAGAGGTAGAGACATAGGCAGAGGTAGAAGCAGGCTCCATGCACCGGGAGCCGATGTGGGATTCGATCCCGGGTCTCCAGGATCGCGCCCTGGGCCAAAGACAGGCGCCAAACCACTGCGCCACCCAGGGATCCCAGTTTCTGGGGTTTTGATTGGGAGTACATGGAGTCTGTAGATCAAGGTGGGAAAATCTGACATTTTTACAGTATTGAGTCTTTCCATGAACATGTAATATTTCTTCACGCATTCAGTTCTTCGATTTCATTTATCAGTTTTGTAGTTCTCTTCAACAGATCTTGTATACATTTTGTTAGATTTATGCATAAATATTTCATTTTGCAAAATACTAATGTAAATGGCATTATGTTTTAAATTTCAAGTTCCCCTTGCTCATTGCTGGTATATAGGAGAGCAATAAACTTTTACATTTAATCTTGTATCCTATACTTTGCCATGATCACTTATTTGTTCCCATAGTTTTTATTGTTGTTGATTCTTTCGTACTTTCTGGATAGACAACCATATCATTTGTGAACAAAGTTTTGTGTCTTTCTTCCCAATCTATCTTTTATTTCCTTTTCTTTATTGGATTAACAAGGACTTTCAGTACAATGTTGAAGAGGAGTGGTGAAAGGGGAGATTTATTTTACTTTACCTGATCTTAATGGAAATTATAAATAAAACTATTGGAAATTATAATGATCTATTTAATGGAAAGATTTAAGTTTCTTATCATTAAGTGTGATGTTAGCTATAGGTTTTTTTTTTTTTTTTTATCAAGCTGACCTAGTTTTCTGAGAGTTTTTAATTCTGAATGGATGTTGGAGTTTGTTAAATGCTTCTTATACATCTATTAATATGATCATGTGATTTCTTTGTTAGTTTTTGATGTGATGAATTACAATAGTTGATTTTGAATGTTGAACTAGCCTTGCATACTTGGTATAAATCCCACTTGATTGATTTAATTATGCCTAAACAAAAGAACAGACAATAAAAGGCAATGGGATATTTTATGAACCAAAAAAAAAAAAGAATAAATAGAATTCCTGTAATTTTCTCTTATTCTCCATCATAGGCTTAGCTAAATTCCAATAATACAGAATAGAGAATATTATAGCAGATGTATGTTGACAAAAGTTAAATCTTGCTACCTGGCAAAATCAGATTTGTTGGGTTTTGTTTTTATCAACTTTGCACTATTTCTCCTAAGTTGGGAACTTATTTTTTCCAGAATCGTCTTTTCTAGAATGGAGTAAGCTGATTGGAGGAACTTATGTGTGTTTTGGAAAGAATAAGGTAAGCAGAGTCCATTTCTCTTACAAGGTACTCTGTGAAGGTCATATATGATGACAGACAATGAAAGGTTTCCTCCTGAAACCCAGCTCGTTCTTATTCTCTTCCTGCTGCATGCCCCACTTCACTTTCTGGTTGCTAAACTTGCTGACCATTAGCAGCCCCAAATTTAACACCAGGTGTTTGGCTAAGGATCTGTAGATTCCCACACTAACAATGGTTGCCCTAAAGGCAGGAATTTCTAATCAGTAGATCCCATTAGGTGGTAGTTTCCACGTCTCCGTAAGCTTTCCTTTTATGGCATCCAGTCCTGAATGGTTTCTTGGGTTTTCCTTCAAATTATATTTCATCTACCTCTACCAGTACTTTGTATGACTTCATCAGTGACTATTTTTCTGATTCAGTAGTCCCTACTTCTAGACATTCATTGCCCCATCTGCTCCCACATTCAAGTAAATTCTGATTCTTGTTTGAAATATTTTTTTTCCTACCTGAAAATAGGTGGGTGTCACAATATTAAAAACATACGATGTGGGATGCCTGGGTGGCTCAGCGGTTGAGCACCTCCCTTCTGCCCAGGACATGATCCTGGAGTCCCCGGATTGAGTCCCATACCGGGCTCCCTGCATGGAGCCTGTCTCTCTCTATGCCTGTGTCTCTGCCTCTCTTTGTGTGTGTCTCTCATGAATAAATAAATAAAATCTTTAAAAAATAATAATAAAAATATACAATGTTTTATGAAAAAAAATATGCTATGTGCTATCAATATTACTTGCCAGATGGCTATTAAAATATAAAGATATGCTAATAATAAGGAAAACAAGTCGTTTGACATATCTCTGTTTTAAGGTATTACAGGACATTTTAGGTACATTAATGTTAGTTCCACATGTCTGCGAATTGAAACAGTAGGTATTTATTTTTATATTCAGATAATTACCAGTACTGGTGTTTCTGATTAATGCTGGGGTTGGAGTTGGCCTATATTCCTGGAAGTTACTCAGGGCTATAGGTTAACATTGGCTTTTGCACATTCACTTCTTGAATCCCAGTTGGCCCTCAATATTGAGATAAATTTTAAATATTAAAGAAGGTAAAGAACAGAGGTAGCACACAAACTTCTTCACCAGATTGGCCGAGAAATGATACTCAATACTTCCACTCCCACATCACTAGGAACAACTATATCTGACACACTTTCAGTGGTCGTGGCTTGGAAATACAGTTCTTAAACGCAGCATGTTCCTAGAGGAACTATAATCTATGAGAGGGGATATCAATCTTTGGTTACAGCTAGCCATCTGTGTTGAATATAGCTACCAAATACCTGCGGACAGTCTTCCTTCCCCCTAGAATGCAATTCCACCCACACACAGGGAGAATAATGCAAAATTCCACCTACTTGCTGTCATCAATTCAATGTTCATACATTCTGTGTGAGTCTTCATCACATCTGGAAGACATTGCTTCTATTCTTGTAGTCTATATAAATGAAAAAAAGTTTCCAGTACCCCCCCCTTCATATACCATGATATAATAGGGACAAAATAAATATAATAAAAATTGCTATTTTAAAAAATGATGTACAAGACAAATAGTTGTCACTGATTCATAGTGATAACGGAATTCTGCAGAGAAACTCTTAGAAGGGAGAAATTCCTTGAGAAGTCCTTGATTCTGTTCTCTAAGAACTCCTTTGTCATCTATCTCGTAGACCCCTTCTCCCATTGTCTGGAAGTATCTCTCGGTTTGTCTGTTTCCTCCATGACAACATATAAAGTGGATGTTTTTCAGAGGTATAGCTTTTACAGCCTGCTTTCTTCTCATTGAAGTTTGTAGGCCAGAGTACTCTCTTAAGGCTCAATTATTCAAATAATTGTTAGGACTGGTACCCAATATTTTAAGCAATCTCACTCCTTCAGAATTACAATGAGCTTTTGATTTACTTCCTTGCAGGCAAAGTTATGTGCCATAAACACACCCTAAATTATTTTCTTGGCACGGCTCTTAAATCTACATTATTTCTTGGTTTCCTTGGTCCTATGTCTTCCTCTCAGAACTTAAATGAGTGTCACAGTTGTCCCTGGAAACATGGCATTGCCATTATCCCTGATTCTCTGCAGTACTGACTTCTAAGTGAAAGGATTAGGTAGCCCGTGACCACAGACTAGTTGCAGTGAACACAGGATAATGTGGCATTTTCAGCTTCAGCCATGCAGATAATGATTTCCTTCCACCAAAACTCCCAGGATAGGAAATTAGTAAAAGAAAAAGTGACCATAAAAAAAAAAAAAAAAGAAAAGAAAAAGTGACCATATGTTAAGAAGCCTCAAAATGAAACCTTTTCCTGAGTTTTTATATGACATGATTTGAAACACATAAGTTAATCACAACCAGTCCTCCCATTATTATCCATTTAATGTGAGTGATTGTTTCTCTTCAGCCATTCCACATATACTTTAATATTTATCCCAGCTTGAGTTCAATTTACAGTCATGAACCACCATTCTTTTTTTTTTAATATTTTATTTATTCATTTAGAGGAGCAGGGGGTTGGGGAGGCAGAGCATGCTTGCAGATTTTGTGCTGAGCATGGAGCCCTTTAAGGGGCTCCCTCTCAAGACCCTGAAATCATGATCTGAGCCAACACCAGTGTGTGACACTTAACCAAATTAACCACTCAGGCACCCCTGAACACCACATATTCTTTAGGAGGAAAAATGGGCTGATTTAGTGCAAAGATACCACTTTTATGTAGTTCAGTGTATCCTATTTTCCATGGGAAGCACTCTGTCCAACTAATGTTTTTATGTCTTTCTTCTGAAGTGGTATCTCCTCCTGCTCCCAACCTCCTGGCTCCTCTGGAAAGTAAAATAATGAGGCTTTTAAATCTTGGGTACTTCTCAAGTTTTCATGCATCTTAGCTGTTTCTCCAAAGCCAGATAATATACATTTAAAAATAAAAACTTGACATATAATAATAAATTCTGTAGTTGTAATGACAAAGCTAAATACAGAACAATTAAATTTGCTTGGTCATCTCTTTGATTTAATCATTCCAAATGTGACTTTATGAACTTTGACTATCATATTAGTCTTGCTGTAGTTGTAAACCGTATAATTCTAACCTAATCTATTGAAATATTTATTGTTTTTTTTTTTGTAAAGAGGCATACTTTTTTTCACTGAATGTTTCTTTGCCTAATTGTGCCCATGCCGATGGTTATTGAATATTCAACAACATGCATTTTACTCCCAGGTATTTCTTTCTTTTCTAAGTGAATTATCCTCAGGCATCATAAGCATGAAAGTGTCGATGACATATTTTGTTTATAGCACATAACATAAAACAGTATTTTGACAAATATTTGTTTAATTTATCTCATACTAATATGCTACCAATATAAGTTTCAGATTTAGTGTAAAATAAGGAGCTCCAAAAATAAAAAAAATAAATAAAACAAAATGAAAAACTCATGTAGAGTAAGATTATGCTTATTACCAAGTATTTTCCCCTTAATAAAAAGCTTCAACAAATTCATTTTTATAAGCAGCATTTCAGGTATAGTTGTCTAGCCAAACAGAATGACAAGATCTGGACTACACAGCTATAAACACCTGCCTTGATAATCAGTAACAAGCAACCCCTGGAGAAAAACTTAGTAGAGGAAGCAGACATATTCTAATTGTTTCAGAAGGAATAAGTACCCTGAATCTTTAACTGCCTAAAGAATATCCTAGTGCTTACAACAAAATCTCGTGACTAGGAAAGCCCTAAGAAGTCCTCTAGACTCTGATTTTAAGGGCATCTTGCCTGCGACCCCATCGGGGAAATAAAAAGAATAAGGGGAAAAGAAAGAAATATCTCCAGAAGTCATTTGTATAACTTCAGAATATTCATATGTACTTGGAAGGCTTCAGACATTCAAACTGGAAACATCAAGACACAAAGTAACTACATTTGTAGGTTGTCTTATTCTTAGTATAAACTTCTTAGGTATCTTTGTAGGAACACCCTGTTCTCTGCAGAAACCACCTCACCCCCTCACCTTTACAAATTCTATTCCTTCCTTCTTAGCTCTAAAA
This sequence comes from Canis lupus familiaris, assembly GCF_011100685.1. Taxonomy (NCBI): domain Eukaryota; kingdom Metazoa; phylum Chordata; class Mammalia; order Carnivora; family Canidae; genus Canis; species Canis lupus. The sequence goes on along the minus strand of NC_049254.1, from coordinate 9,657,045 downwards.
AGGTTTAATATGTAATATAAGAGGTGTGATATTGGGGTACTTACAAAGCAACAACATTAAATTGTAAGAAAACCTGACAAATGTTTCAGACTGAAAGGATGAGTGAGGGGTCCCTCTATTCCTTTTTTTGTTTTTTTACATTTTTTTTTTACATTTTTTACATTCCTTTTTATAATTGACATATAACATTTATTAGTTTCAGATGTACAGCATAATTATTTAATATTTGTATATATTGTGAAATGATCACCATAGAAGGCTAATTAACATCCCTCACCATATGTAGTTACAATTTTTTTTTCTGGTGATGAGAACTTTTAAGATCTACTCTCTTAGCAACTTTCAAATACAATATATAGAGTATTATTAACTGCAGTTGTAATGCTATACATAACATTTCCATAAGCTATTTACTTTATAACTGGAAATTTGTACCTTTTAACTCCCTTTACTCATTTCACCTGCTCCCTACACCTCCACTTCTGACTACCACCAATCTGTTCTGATCATCTAAGAGCTTGATTTCTTTTTTAAGATTCTACATATGAGTGAGATCGTGCAATATTTGTCTTTCTTTGTCTCACTTTTTTCACTTAGCCTAACTCCCAAGGTCCATCCATATTGTGACAAATAACAAGACTTCATTATATTCTAAGGCTGAATAGTACTCGTGTGTGTGTGTGTGTGTGTGTGTGAGAGAGAGAGAGAGAGAGAGAGAGAGACAGAGAGAGAGAGAAAGAGATAGAATGATCACTTAATGAGCACTTAAATTGTTTCCATGTCTCAGCTATTATAAATAATGCTGCAGTGAATATGGAGGTTCATGTATCTTTTCGAGTTAGTGTTTTCATTTTCTTCAGATAAATATCTAGAAGTGGAATTATTGGATCCTTTTGTATATCTATTTTTAACTTCTTGAGAAAACTCCATACCATTTTCCATAGTGGCTGCACCAATCTCCATTCTCATCAAGGGCACACGCATCCCTTTTCTATACATCCTCATCAACACATGTTATTTCTTACCTTTTTGATAACAATAGCCATTCTAACAGGTAGGAAGTGATATCTCATTGTGGTTTTTATTTGTATTTCCCTTATAATTAGTGATGTCGAGCATCTTTCCATGAACCTATTGGCTATCTGTATGTCTTCTTTAGGAAAATATATATTTAGATCCTCTGTTTTTTTTTTTTTTAAAGATTTTATTTATTTATTCATGAGAGCTACAGAGAGAGAGAGAGAGGCAGAGACACAGGCAGAGGGAGAAGCAGGCTCCACGCAGGGAGCCCGACGTGGGACTTGATCCCGGGTCTCCAGAATCAGACCCTGGGCTGAAGGCGGCACTAAACCGCTGAGCCACCCGGGTTGCCCCCTCTGTCTGTTTTTTTTTTTTTTTTTTTTCCTCTGTCTGTTTTTAATCAGATTTTTTTTCCTATTGAGTTTTGTGAGTCCCTTATATATTTAGATTAGAAACTCCTAACAGATACATGACTGGAAAATATCTTCTTCTAATCAGTAGGTTCCCTTTTCATTTTATTGGTGATTTCCTTTGCTATGCAAACACTTTTCTGTTTGGTATAGGCCAGCTTTTTGTTTGTTTGTTTGGGTTGAGTTGTTTTGTCTTGATTTAGTTTGGCTTGGCTTGGGTTAGTTTTTGTTTTGTTTTGTTTTGTTTTGTTGCTTCTGTTGTCTTTGCTTCTGGTGCAAATACAAAAAAAAAATAATTATCACCCACACCTATGTTAAGGAATACCCCCCATTTTCTTCAGGCATTTCATGGTTTCAGGTCTTATATTCAAATCTTCAATCCATTTTGAGTTAATTTTTGTGTATGATGTAAGATAGTCCTTTTACATTCTTTTACATGTAGCTGTCCAGGTTTCCCACCAGTTTATGGAGGAGACTGCCCTTTCCCAATTCAGAGTTACTATGTTCATGAGGAAGACAGTACCAATATAATTTTCTGGCTTGAGCATTTGAAATATGGCTGATGTAACTGAGGGAATTAAATTTTAGTATTATTTACTTTCAATTACTTTAAGTTTAAACTGAAAACACCATATGTGACTAGTGGCTACCATATTGGACAATGAAATTGTAAGACTCCAAGAATAACAGAAATTTTTAGCCAAAATATATCAACACACATAAATAAGGAAAACATAATTGAGGTCCATGACCGGAGGCTAAAATAAAAAAGGGAAGGTTCGGATAGCCTTCCTTAACCAATATTTAGTGTTGACCAGGTGAATGGTCTCTCAGGTGAGGTTCAGTTGACAGGCTTTCAGAAGCTTCCTAAAAAAACTATTGAGAGACCTTTGGAGGAATTTAAAGGAACACAGTAAGTTTGTACAAACTGACCAGATACAAGATCAGTGTTAGAAAAAAAAAATATGTATTTTTTATAAAGATTTTATTTATTTATTCATGAGAGACACAGAGAGAGGCTTAGACACAGGCAGAGGGAGAAGTAACTCCCTGTGGGGAGCCTAATGTGGGACTCAATCCCAGGACCCTGAGATCACACCTGAGCCAAAGACCCATGCTCAACCATTGAGCCACCCAGGAGTCCCAGAAATGTGTATTTTAAAGGAGGTGGATGCATTGGGAAATGAAAACAGACCTTAGCCAGATGAAGAATTAATTCTGAGGGCAAGTATAGAGAAGAGGGGCTCTCATATTTATTAAATATACTGCTCTTGGTACCTATTGATCCACTCTAGGGTGATATTTTTGGAACTGAGTCTGACTTAAAACCATGTTTCTCTTATACCCTGAACTACCCTACCCACATGAGGACTAGAATAACAGAGTTGGACTTTAAGAGAAAGAGAGAAAAAGCAAGCCTCAGCAGGGTGTTTTTTCCTTGGTGTAAGCCATTTGAGAAGCCTAATTTTGATACTGTGAGAAATATATATACATATTTTTATCCTTAATAGATTTGTTTTATTTTATTATTATTTTTTAAAATTTAAGCTGCCTCTATGAATTTCCAATGCTTGCAGAAAAAAAATATATAATTAATGAAGTAAGTTATTTTTCTACTAATTCTTTCTGTTTGTAATGTTCTTCCTATAATTCTCCAGATGGAAGAATTCTATTTATAAGAATTTCGTACATTACTTCTTGTGAAGACTTCTAGAAGTCACAACACTGCTCTCCCCACACCCATATGAATCACTCTTTTATCTAATTTGTAACAGCCTTCAGGGTTAGCCACTGATGTATTTCTTTAAAATTCTCTCAGTCCACAGATTTATCGATCATTTACAATGAGCCAGATATTGAGCTAGGTATTGAAGGGGTACAAATATGTATATAATGTGATACGAACGAATATTTATACTTACTGTTGTGGAACGTTAGAGGAGGGAGTCATTGATTTTATCTAGGGAAATTAGAAAGGTCTCCAGCAAAATGTGATGTTTGAACTAACTAAATAAAGGAGACTAGGAGGCACCCAAGCATACGAGGTAATAGAGATAGGGACTGGCAAGTCAGTGAACATGGGAATTGAAAAGACATAAAGGAATGAGAAACTGCATAGAGAATTGTGAAATTTGGTAATATGGGCCCATATGCAATGTGAAGGTGAGCGGGAAAAAAAAAAAAGAAAGGGTTAGTCATGTAGGTTAGACAAGCAGGTTGATGCCAACTTGAAAACTTTCAAATACTCTTGTCACATTCTTTTATATATATATATATATATATATATATATATATATATATATATATAATATATCTTATATAATATAATCAAATATATTATGTCCTCAACAAGATTGTGTTTTTATATCTTCTAAATGTCCTCATGTCTTTAAAGCTTATAGTTTCATTCTTTATAAAGGAGCATAAATATTAGAAAGAAAAACAGAAAGGAAACAATAGAAGATATAACCAATTTGGCAAGGAATAGATGAAGGGCTATTTTGTAGAATTAATACATACCTATATGATTTGAGGATCCACTTCAAATTTTTCTGTCTAGTGTTTAAAAAGAGTTCAGTATTTCTTTGGGTGAAACACTGACCATTTTTTTGAAGTCAAACTTAAAATTTCAAGTGTCTGGGAAGTTAGGTTAGAAATATATAAAATGAATTAATTTCTTTAGATTGGATGATAACATTAGTCACCAGAATAAAGTGTAGTAGGAAGCCTTAAAAGATAAATAAAAAGTATTCAGGAAAGGAGACAATTTTTATGTACATCAATTTCCTCTAAAAGCTTGGATAAGAGAACGTAAGCTTCTGGGAATGAATGAAGCTAGATTCAGAGGAGTATTAATATTTCATGAGTTTTTAACAATCACTTTCTGGGGAATTGAAAAGAGGTAGGGAGGCAAGGATAGAAGAAATGAGAAGGTAATTTATTCAGAAAAAAATATATATGCTATTGCAAAGGATCTCAAAGTTTGACAGTAAGAACATTTAAATAAAAGGAACCTATTATAGGATTTCAGTTCATTTCTAATATCTTCATCTAAGGTAGAGTATTACTGATATATAGAGAGATATATAGATACAAATATAGGCACAAATATATATATATATAGTGTGTGTGTGTGTGTATATACATATGTGTATGTGTATAAAAACAATCCAAGGATAATCTCATTGCTTATGATTTTATATTTCATCCTATCTGAATTGACAATATTAAAAATTGTGATGGAGGAAATATGTTTGCTTAATTCAATTCTACTTCCCCCTTCCTAACAGAACCTCATTTGTGCTTAATATTCCTCTGAGGTAAGATGATACTACTTCAGAATTAAAGCCAGTCATGAAATCCTATTTCTCTTGATTGGGATTGTTTTGAAGATATGAACCCTAAGACATTTTCTAAGAATGAGTTCTAGGCTTTTGTGAAAGAAACACTAGAGGTGGAAATCAGGGGGTTTTGTTGTTGTTGCTGTTGTTGTTGTTGTTGTTGTAGACATTGTCATTTTTGATATTGTACAGGAAAGTGTTCGTTCAGCAGGCCTATGTTGGTCAAATCCTAAACATTTCTAAGGACTGTTCTCAGGACTGGCCCGTAGCCAGCTTCTAGCTCCTGAGCGTTGAGACCTTGGAATGTTCTACTTGATAAGAGTTTCTTTGTAAGCCTGAGGCACTGGACCATGCTGTTCCAGTCTGACCAGAGAGTTTATGCTAGCTAACGTGATTTGTGGTTTCTGCTCTGCGGAGTCTGGAGTCTGCGAAGCTGATGTCAATCAGGCAGGTGCTACATGGCCTAAGTGACTGATCCCCAATCAAAATCTGGACACAAAGCCGCAGGTGAGCTCCTCTCATTGGCAGTACTTCGAGTGCATTGTTAAATATCCTTCCTGGGAAAGTTAGACACATTTGTGCAACCCCCCTGGGAAGGAACATCTGGAAGTTTATACTTGATTTCTGTCAGACTTTGCCTGCCTGCCTTTTTCTCTTTGCTGATTTTAACTATAAATAATTAGAGTTTAAACTATAACCATGAGGATAATAGCTTTTGAGTTCTGTGAGTCCTTCTAATGAATCATTGAGCATAAAGATGGTCTTAGAGACACCACCCCCACCCCCACCCCACCCCCGCCCTGACACATATCTGATATCTGATGTTAGCTCTTGAGGCCACTGGGTAAATCAGCCGTAGAATAAAGCCAGTGCTATAAAAAATACAGTCTTATTTTTTTTTCTTCAGGAAATTATGTTTTCCTAATCATCTACCATGTAGATTTGGGAAATAAAGACATTTTATTATCATTGATGTAAGGTCAAAGAGATTTTTCTTTTTACAGAAAATCAAACAAATTGCTGAAGTATATTTGATACACAAAACGTTGCACATATTTATTATATACGTGTTGAATGGTAATAGCACTTAGCATGAGTTCTATCCTTTCAGCAAATTTTAAGTGTACAACACTGTATTATTAATTGTTGTGCTATGATGTACAATGGATCTCTAGAACTCATTTTGTTTAACTATGCCCTTTACCCACTGAACAGCATTTATCCATTTCCTCCTCCCCAGATCCCTTCGGCAGTCACCATTCCATTCTCTGCTTCCGTGAATTTGCTATTTTAGGAGGAATCATACAGCATTTGCCCTTGCATGACTGGCTTATTTCACTTAGCATAATCTCTTCCAGGTTTACCCATGTTGCTGCAAAAGGCAGGATTGTTTTTTTTTTTTTTTTTTTTTTTAAAGCTGATTAATCACTGTGATTTTCCAAAAAAAAATTCTGTTTCGTACTTTAGCAGATAAATACCTTTGGATGAGGACAAAGAAAGACTCAGAATATAATCAATTCTTACATATATATGTGTGTGTGTGTGTGTGAATAATGAGTTGTAACAGAGTCCCATGCTAGCCGCCTGGTGAATGTTCAACCACCAGTAGTCCCCAGATAAATGCTGGAATAGGAAAGTATCTTTATCATTGTTATGAGATTGTTTTAATTAATTGCTATTTTTTTTCACCTGTATTGGTTGAACGTTAATGAATATTATAATTCTATTGCCCAAATCACCCAACTAAAGGAGGAGAATCAGTTTGTAAGTCCATCTTGTTGTGCCCAAGATTGAGAATCCGAGAAACCACCAAGGTGCATCCGAGAACCCCATGCAAGCGCACGAGGGTTCATTTGCAAGCTCGAGCTTGGGTCCAAGTGCACCCAACACAGCAGAGCAGGGAGTTGGACCCCGAAGTGGGTTACAGCTGGGTTTTATATAGGCTGGTCTAGGGGATTTTCAGAAGGGGTGGAGGAATTTCTCAAGTTCTGTTTAAATTCTGATATGGAGCTTAAGGGCATTGAGCTCTGTTCTGATTCTAAAATGGGAATTTCTACCACGGGGGTGGGCTCTGTTGTCTTTCTGATACGGGATTCTCTGCCGAGGACATTCTGCAGTTTTTCCTGTAAAGTTCAGCTCTTATTCACAGGGGCCTAAGATGGCTGTACTTGTGCTAATGCTAAACTTTAGGTGGGATGGCCTTAATTTTTCTCGGCCTCCACACATCTCAGTACAAACCCATACCAGTTGTTTTATATCATAGAGCTTGTCTTCATTGCCCCTCTCTTTCTATGCCAGTATTTCCCTTTCCTCCCTACACATTCATTTATTTAGTCATTCCATGCACTTATTAAGTATATTTTGGATGCCTATTAAGATTCAGGTATCAAACTCAGGACTGGGACAGCAATGATGGGGAAAAAAAAGGAACAGACACTTCCTGCTCTGATGAGATGTCAAACAAGTTATCATTCTATATAAATGCATAATTTGAAAATGAAATAAGCATTATTCATGAGAGGAAAATGACATCATATATCAAAGATACACTGACTATCACAGAAGGCGTTTTTGAAAAAAAAAATAGTACATTAGATGAGATGACCAAAATTATTATGAATTAACCAGGCCAGGGTATAGGACTGTGCTTTTCAATACCCTAGCTGCTAGTCACATGTATCTATGGAGCACTAGAAATCCCAGAACAAAATGAGATACAAAGGAAGTGTAAAATACACTCTGGCCTTCCAAGACTGAGTACAAAAAGGAGGATGAAAATTATGCAGCAGAGAAGACGATGGCCCCTCTAGGATGAGCCACCATGCCCAACAACATCCACTGGCTTCTCCCTGGAAGAGAGAAAAGCTTTTTGAAAATGTTTTCCTGGAAACCTGGAGTACAGATTTTATGCTCACTTTTTAAAGAAGAAATATGATTAAGAAACATAAACATGGAAGTTATTTGGGATCTAGTAGGCATGTGAATGTGATTCAAAGGGAATTTAAATCACATTGGAATAGTTTCAATAGTAAACAAAAGGCAAAAAAAAAAAAACAAAGGTAAGTGGAAAGTATAAATGTTTTTTTTTTTTTTTTTAAACAGTTTAAGAGGTAGAAAAGAGAGATCCTAGAAGAAGAGGAGGAACACTTCAAGGTCTTTTTGTCTGCTTGTTTTTAGTCATATTTTTAAACTTATTTTTATTTACTGTTTTTTAAGAAGCCAGTACAACATTTTATTTCATGCCATAAGTCATTATGCCAATGAATTTCTAAAAAAAAAAAAAAAAGATAGGTCCCCCCCCCCAAAAAAAAGAGAAATATTTAAGTATTATAGTGCTAGTTGCTTTAAGAAAGCTCACTCAAACTTGGTATTTTATACAAATTATGAAAAATTGTTGCAGACAGAATCTAGAGATTTATATTTATTCTATGGATATTAATCCTTTATTTTAACTTCATACTTGTTTGGCAAGTTTTTATTTATTTTTTTTGCGACACAATTGCTTCTTTTTAAAATATATTTTGTATTTGAGTATAGTTGTTACGTGTTACATTAGTTTCAGGTGTACAACTTTTTTTTTTTTAAGATTTTATTTATTTATTCATGAGAGACAGAGAGAGAGAGAGAGAGAGAGAGCGAGAGAGAGGCAGAGACCCAGGCAGAGGGAGAAGCAGCCTGGGACTGAAGGGAGCCTGACGTGGGACTCAATCCTGGGTCTCCAGGATCACTCCTTGGGCCAAAGGCGGTGCTAAGCCACTGAGCCACCCAGGCTCCCCTCATGTGTAAGACTTAATGATTTGACAAGTTTAAACATTATGCTATTTTCAGCACAAGTGTAGCTACCATCTTTCCCATTTCAATGCTATTACAATATCATTGACCATATTCTTTATCCTCTGCTTTTTATTCCTGTGACTTACTGATTCCATAACTGGTGGTCTGCATCTATTCTCACCTTTACCTGTTTTGCCCAACTCCCCCTCCACCCCACAACCCTCAGTTCTCTGTATTTATAGTTCTGATTCTGTGTTTTTGTTGTTGTCATTCATTTTTTTAGGTTTAATTCATAAGTAGAATCATATGATATTTTTCTTTCTCGATTTATTTAACTTAGTATAATACCCTCTAGGTCCATCCATGTTGTCTCCAAAGGCACAATTTCATCCTTTGTACAGCTGTGTAATTTTCTATTATACATATACCCATTTTTCTGTATCCATTTGTCTATTGACGGACACTTTGGCTGCTTTCATTTCTTGGCAATTGTAAAGCTGCAATAAACATAGGGGTGCATATATCTTATTGACTTTGTGTTTGTTTTCCCCAATAGTGGAAATATTGGATCATAAGGTATTTCTATTTTTAATTTTTTGAGGAACCTCCATATTGTTTTCCTCAGTGGTTACACCAGTTTGCATTCCTACCAACAATGCACAAGGGTTCCTTTAACTCCACATCATTACCAACAATTATTGTTTCTTGACTTCTTGATTTTAGTCATTCTAACAGGTTTGAGGGGATATCTCATTATGGTTTTGATTTGCATTTTCCTGATGATGAGTGATGTTGAGCATCTTTTCATGTGTCTTCCCTGGAAAAATGTCTATTCAGGTCCTCTATTCATTTTTTAATGAGATTGTTTTTTTAGTGTTGAATTAATACCTTCTTTATATATTCTGAATATTAATCCTTATCCCATATGTCATTTGCATATATGTGCTGTCATTCAGTAACTTACTGTTTTCTTGATTGTTTCCTTCATTGTGCAGAAGCTTTTTATTTTGATGTAGTCCCAATAATTTATTTTTGTTTTTGTTTCCCTTGCCAGAGAAGAAATATCTAGAAAAATGTTGCTATGGCTGATGTTAGAGAAATTACTGCCTGTATTCTCTTCTAGGATTTTTTTTATGGTTTTATGGTTTCAGATATCACATTTAGGTCTTTAATCTATTTTTAGTTTATTATTGTATATGGTGTTAGAAAGTATTCAGTTTCATTCTTATATATATATATATATATATATATATATATATATATATATATATATATATATATATAGCTGTCCAGGTTTCCCAGCACCACTTATGAAAAAGACTGTCTTTTACCCACTGTATATTCTTGCTTCCTTTGTCATAGGTTAATTTACTATATGAGTTTACTTCTGAGGTCTGTTCTGTTCCATTGATCTATGTATCTGTTCTTGTGCCATTACCATAGTCTTTTGATTTCTACAGCTTTGTAGTATATCTTGAAATCCAGAATTGTTAATACCTCCAGCTTTGTTCTGTTTCTCAAGATAACTTTGGCTATTTTGGGTCTTCTGTGATTCCATACAAATTTTAGGATTATTTGTTGGTTTTGTGAAAAACTCTGTTGGTATTTTGATAGGAATTACATCAAATCTTTAGGTTGCTTTGGTTAATATGCACATTTTGACAAGATTAATTCTTCTAATCCATGAGCATGGAATATCTTTCCATTTGTGTCATCTTCAATTGACACAAAGATTAAGTTTATTCCTAGGGATTTTATTCTTTCTGGTGTAATTGTGAATAGTGTTTTTATTTGTCTTTCTGCAATTTCATTACTTGGGTATAGAAACGCTACCAATTTGGGGTATTAATTTTATATTCTACCACTTTAGTGAATTCACTTATTATTTCTAATAGTCTTTTTGTAGAGTCTTTAAGATTTTCCAGGTACAGTATCATGTCATCTACAAATAGTAACAGTTTAATTCCTTCTTTTTCAATATGATATCTCTTATTTCTTTTTCTTCTCTGATTGCTGTGACAAGGACTTCCAGCACTATGTTGAAAAAAGTAATGAAAATGGACATCTTTGTCTTGTTCCTGACCTTAAAAGGGAAGCTCTCAGTTTTTCACTGTTGAGGAAGATGTTCGCTATGGGTTTTTCCTATACAGCCTTTATTATGTTGAAGTATGTTCTCTCAAACCACATTTGTTGAGAGGTTGTCTGTTTGTTTGTTTTTCTAATGATAAATGGATGTTGAATCTTGTCAAATGTTTTTATGCACCTTTGAAGGTGATCATATGATTTTTATCCTTCATTATGTTTATGTGGTGTATGACATTGATTTATTTGCATGTTTGCATCCTGGGAATAAATCCCACATGATGGTGGTGAATAATCTTTTTAATGTATTGTTATATGCAGTTTGCTAATGTTTTGTTGAAGCATTTTCATCTATGTTCATTAGGGATACTGGATTGTAGTTTCCTTTTGTTGCGGTGCTTTTGTCTTTGCCTAGTTTTGGTGTCAAGGTAATGATGCCCTCATAGAATGTATATGGAAGCTTTTGTTCCTCTTCTATTTTTTTTCCCTCTATCTAAGTATTAACACTTCTGTAAATGTCTGATAGAATTTACTTGTGAATCCATTTAGTCCTAGACTTTTGTTTTTAGTACTTTTTGATTATCAATTCAATTTTGGTAATCAGTCTGTTAATATTTTCTATTTCCTCTTGGTATAGTTGTAGAAGATTGTATATTTCTAGGCATTTATCTACTTTCTAAGTTGTCCAGTATGATTGCATGATTTTTCATAGCATTCTCATAATCCTTTGCATTTCTGTGGTATCAGTTGTTACTTCTCCTTTCGCATTTCTGATTTTATTTATTTTTTGTCCTTTTTCATTTTTCTTGATGGGTCTGGGCTAAGGGTTTGTCGATTTTATTTATTTTTTCAAAGAACCACTCTTGGTTTCATTGAATTTTTTTTCTACTGTTTTTTACTTTCCGTTTCATTTATTTCTGCTCTGATCCTTATTATTTCCTTTCTTCTACTCACCTTGGACTTAATTTGTTCTTTTTCTAGTTCCTTTACACATGAGGTTAAATTGCTTATTTGCATCTTTTTCTTGTTTCTTGAGGTAGGCCTGTATTGTAATATCCTTTCATCTCAGAACTGCTTTTACTCTCTCCCAGAGATTTTGTACTATTGCGTTTTCATTTTCATTTGTCTCCATGTATTTTTTATATTTCTTCTTTGATGGCTTTATTGACCCATTGATTATTTACTGTCATGTAGTTTAGTCTCCTTGCATTTGTGTTTTTTCTCATTTTTTTCTTGTGATTTATTTCTAGTTTATATTGTGGTCAGAAAAGACATGGTATGATTTCAACCTTCTTAAATTTATTGAGGCCTGTTTTATGGTCTAATATGTGATATGCTCTGGAGAATGTCCCATGTGCATTTAAAAAGAATGTGTATTCTGCTATTTTTGGATGGAATGTTCCATGTATATCTGTTATGTCAATCTGGTCCATTGTGCCATTCAAAGAAATTGTTTTCTTATTGATTATCTGTCTAGATTATCTATCTATTGATGTAAGTGGAGAATTAAAGTCCCCCTACTAGAATAAATAAATAAATAAATAAATAAATAAATAAATAAATAAATAAAGTCCTCTATTTATAATACTGATGTATTACTATTAATTTCTCTTTTTATGTCCATTAATATTTGCTTTATGTATTTAGGTGCTCCAGTGTTGGAGGCATGGATATTTACAACTGTTACATTTTCTTGTTGGATTGATCTCCTTATCATTATGTGATGCCCTACTTTGTCTCCTGTCACCATCTTCGTTTTAAAATGTTTTGTCTGGTATAAGTATTGCTACCTCAGCTTTTTTTTTTTTTTTTTTTTTTTTTTTCACTTCCACTTGCATAGTTAATGTTTTTCCAACCTTTCACTTTCAGTTTGTATGCATCTTTAGGTCTGAGGTGAGTCTCTTATAGACAGAATATAGTTAGATCTCATTTTTTTATCCATTCCACCATCCTATGTCTTTTGATTACAATATTTAGGCCACTCACATTTAAAATAATTATCAAATGATTGTACTTATGGACATTTTTTTTTCAATTTATTTCGGTCTATCTGGTATTCTTTGTTCCTTTCTTCTTCTCTTCTCTCTTCCTTTTTGATCAGTGATTATCTATAATGATTTATTTGGTTTTCTTTCTCTCTCTATTTTTTTGTGTATGTATCATAGATTTTGGGTTTGTGGTTACCATGAGGTTCATATATAACATTTTAAGTAAATAGCAGTCCTTATTAATTTGGTAGTCATTTAAGTTTAAACACATTCTTGAGGGAGGAGGAAAAAGAAAAAAGGAAAAAAAACCTTTCTTTTACTTGCCTTTTTACTTTCTTCTCCACATTTTATGTATATGTTGTCATATTTTACATCTTTTTATTCATATTATTCTTATGCCTAATTATGGCCATTTCTTTTCAACTTAAAGAAGTCCCTTTAAGATTTCTAATAAGGCTAGTTTATTGCTGATAAGCTCCCTTATCTTTTGTTTATCTTGGAAAATCTTTATCTCTTCTTCATATCTGAATGATAACCTTGCCAAGTAGAGTATTCTTGGTTGTAGGCTTTTTCCTTTCAGCACTTTAAATATATCAAGCCGCTTTCTTTTGGCTTAAAGAATTTCTGCTGAAAAATCAGCTGATGCCTATTAAATTTTCTCTTGTAGGTAACTTTTTGTTTCTTTCTTGCTGCTTTTAAGATTCTCTCTTTATCTTTAACTTTTGGCTTTTTAATTCTTATATGCCATGGTATGAACCATTTTGAGTATCTTGCTAAAACTGTCAGTGCTTCTTGGACTTGATGTCTATTTCCTTCTGTAATTTAGAGAAGTTTTCAGTTATTATTTCTTCAAATAAATATTCTACACCTCTCTTTTTTGGGGGGGGTGGGGGGACACCTATAATACAAATGTTCTTCAGTGATCTCTTAATCCTCATTTTTTTAAAAATTCTTTTCTCTTTTTGCTGTTCAGCTTGTGTGCTTTTCATTACCCTGTCTTCCTGATCACTGGTACATTCTTCTGCATCCTCTAATCTGTTGATTCTCTCTAGCATGTTTTTTATTTCAGTTATCGTATTCTTCAACTCTGGTTCTTTCTAATATTTGCTATCTCTATTGAAATTCTCATGAGTTCTTCCATTTTTTTTCTCTCCAGCCTGATGAGTAGCTATATAATCATTACTTAAATTCTTTATCAGACATATTCCTTATCTCTGTTTTATTTAGTGTTTTTTCCAAGATTTTTTTTCCTTGTTCTTTCTTTGAGTATATTCCTCTGTCTCCCCATTTTGCTTGACTTCTGTGTTTGTTTCTATGGATTAAGTGAAACAGCTACTTCTATAGTTGTAGCGGTCTTGTGTATAACGTTCCCTATGCAGACTGCGTGCTTGATGACTTGCTGGCTGGCTGGACCTATGGGTGTTTATGTTTATTATTCTTTTAAACCACAACTTTTTCCAGAAAAAAAATAATAATAAAAGAAAAAAGAAGTAAAGAATAAAGAGAACAAGGAAGAAAAGAACAAAACCAAAAAAAAAAAAAAAGAAAAGACAAGACAAAATATAAAAATTTAAAAACCAAAACAGCAACACAACAAACCACAAAACTAAGGCTTATTTTATGTGCCCCAGCACCATAAAGTGGCTGGTGTGGATTAGTAGACCCTGGGCTCACAAGCCCACCATGATGAATGGACTTACCTACTATGATGTCCAGACCTTGCTCTAGTCCAGATTTTTAAGGTAAGGTGAGAATGTAAAACATGTTGTTCTCCAGTCCCTCTGACCTTGAAAGCTTTTCTGTGGGTCCTCTGTCTCTTGCCAGAGTTCTAGTGTTCTCTTTTATATGCTAGTTTCTCTTTTAAAGTAGGGCTTTTTTCTATACCCAAGGACAGAAGGACCTATCTGTTCTGGGTTCCTCAGTACAATCCCTCCCCACAGCGATTTGCAGTGTTGGGGTAAAGGTTCCATTTGTTACTGCATGTTCATTCTCTCTTACTATTCCTTTGCTATTCTATCTTTGGTTGTTCAGTAGTTGTTTAGTCAGCTCTCAGTTCTTTAGGAAGAACTGTTGTATAAATAGGTGTAATTTGGTATGTTCTGTGGAGGAGGTGAGTTCAGGGCCTTCCTATAACACCATCTTAAACCATAACTCTCAAGAAAGTCATATTTAAGTATGATCCATGAGAGAGAATGTGAATATGAACATAAATATAAAAAAGAGGTAACTGAGAATGTAAGGGTAAGTTTTCAGAGGAGCAGTTATTTGATATCTCAAAGTATAGTGGAAGGACCAGTTTCCTTGGCAAGTTACTTAATATTCTATATTAATCTCTACTTAATCACATCATACTGTATCTTTAGGAATATTGTCTTCTGACTGCCAGCTAGCCAATGTTGTAAAAAGTGTCACTCTTTTGGGATAATATAGTTTGACCTCCTAAGACATTCAAGTAGCACACCCCTAGTGCCCAAAAGAATGACACACAAGTAAAGAAGGCATAATAGTAGAAGAAATGTGGGTAGCATCCCTGAAACCTTACCTTTGTATTCTACTCTGTGCTTTCCAGCATACAACTGATCCTAGATTTAGTATTTTGAAGACCTGAATAGAGATGCAACTGAGTTTTCTAAAGTTCTCTTTTATATACTTACTTCCTCCCTTTTTTCTATGAGTTCCTTATTAGTCTAAAGCCATCCACAGGGAGGCTGTCAGAATATTGTAAAATTAGAATTTTTTCCAAGTACTGTGATTGCACTATTCACCTTATTCACTATATTCTATAATTATTATTTAATGATTAACTCAATAATATAACACTTTCTCAAACTCCAGAGTGCTTTTTACATAATTAATACGTAGAAGGATTAATTTCTCCACTATTAAGATTTAAGGTTGATTGTAGAAATCATTACAAGTACTTCTAAGACATTATATAATAGTTAAGAAAATAAAAGAAGGGTGGTTACCTGTTTAATGCCAAAAGAAAATAAACTTTCTGAGTCCAAAGCAAAGTCTAGCTCTAATGCCCCAATGGAGTTATCCTTTTGAGGGAATGGGCCACATAATCTTTCATATACCATTGACTGGGCTTTACATTTCAACACTCCAACAGAAAATGTGTGTTTTTAGGAGGTGAGACATGCAGTTGAATTGGTTCAGAGCCATGTATAACAATGAGTCAGACTGCATTGCCATTCCTAAGAGCCCATTTGCAAGGATCTATGCAAGTGGGTACTTGTTTCACATTTTGGGAATGATTGTTCAATAATATGTTAGTTCAAAGAACTAATTATTTTTACCTTTTAAATATCCTCTTCCTTTTTCTCTACCATCAGTTAGAGAACTTTCATGAGAAAAACAAGATTTAGGCCTTATTCACAAATTCAAAGCTATGCATGAGAAGCCAGCCATGGAGCATGATGCACATTCTACATTCTCAGACATAGCCTAAAGTCTTTTCAGACTAGGACAGTTAATTTAGTAGCTCATTAGTAAATAAACGGATTTCATAGCACCTGTTTCTAGTACCAATTCTTATGAAAAGCAAGAACCAAGACCTGAGAGCTCATAAGGTAGCCTACGTGTGGGGGGAAAAAATGAATTTACATAGAGTTTTGAATCTCCTTTTGAAATATTGGAAAATTTGTCAACATGACACCTTTTCACAATTGATTGAGCATAGGTAATAGATGCCCTTCCTTTTTTTTTTTTAAGATTTTATTTGTTTATCCATGAGAGACATAGAGAGGCAGAGACACAGGCAGAGGGAGAAGTAGGCTCCTTGCAGGAAGCCTGATGTGGGGCTCAATCTGAGGACCCCAGGATCACGACCTGAGCCAAAGGCAGATGCTCAATCACTGAGCTATCCAGTGCCCCTAGATGTTCTTCTTTAGAGAGGGTATTCTCCATGTCCATATATTTCTTACTGTCCCTCTGACACTGAATTCTAGTGTGAACTTACTCTTCTGCTGACCCATTTCATTGATACCTCATAATTGTCTGAGTCCTGTAAATATCTTAATTGGCAACCCCTAATCAAAAGAAAAATTCTCTAAACATCTTGCATGAAAACAGCTATTTTACAATTTCATTAAGCATTGACTTCACTAGGATGAGAGTGGGACGAGAATTCATAGCAGAAAAACAGGATACTAAGGTGTAACAGTAGTCTCTGCCAGCATCCATAAATTGACTGTAGGCTAGTTCTGAAACCCAGTTATGCAAGCCATTTTAACCTACCTAGTGTGGGAAATAAACAACCAGTGCCATATGGATAAAGGAAATTATGAAAAAAATCTCTATAATTGTGATTGTGGTCATATTATGTGCTAACACTGAGCTATTGTTTTCTAAAAGAGGCAGTTTGTATCATGTGGTGCTTATGAGGAAAGAAAACTTGAATACAGATTTCATCCTCATTTGCATTACTTTTTTCTTAAACTAATGAAGGTAAACACATGTCTTAACTTTTTAAAGGCATAAAAAACTCCAAACTTCAAAACTATAACTATTAAAATATTGAGTAATACTAAGATATTGAGGAATAGCAATCTTAATAACAATTAGAGATGTTATTTAGTGCACAAATAACCCAAAATATTACTAAGATCACAGAGAATATAATAACTAAAATGTTTGCTAGTAGAGTAATAGCAATGTGTGCAAGATAATCATGTGAAATGCTAAAGATCAAAATGTATTTAGTAAAACTGAAAGATAAGATTTCAAAATTTTGAAATATGTCCACAACTTGATAAACTAGCCAACAGGACATCAACTGCATTAAAATTTTCTCAGGTCATAAGCCCTTTGGAAGATAATTCTCAATGACTCTCTTGTCTTTCTGTGATGTTATAAGAAGAGGTACCAGTAGCTTTTGTTTTGGACTATCTTTTCAAAGATGCTTATATTTCAAGTGACCTTAGAATATAAAGATACTGTCTCTCTGAAAGGAACAAAGATGGAACCTGTTTACTTATAGCCTAACATAAAAGATTTGAGTTAATTAAACTCAGGATTCCTCAACCATCGTCAACCTTATAGCTGACTTGTAAGCTTGCAAAGATTCCTCAACCATCACAGCATCTATCTGGGATGTTCTATGCTGTCCCTGTGAGACTGGGGAACAGAGACAACTGATATGCATGGTAAGCTTATGCTGCTTACTGTCCCAAGATGATAGGGTCCTCCCTCTGATCCAGGATTCTCATATCTTCTGTCATCATCCATAATGGTGTAATAGACTAAATCGTTAGTTCAATAGGATAAATCTCAGACCCTTCCCACTTCTTAACAATGCAGTGTGCTCTAAGCCTACATTCTTATGACAGTAACTGAATCCAATTTTCCAATCTTTCCAAATTCTGGATTGTGACTAGAAGTTGATTTTTACAGTTACCTGAGCATATAGTTCTGGATTCATTTATTCAATTTTTCAATCTTTTTTTTTCTCATGACGTATTCATATCATGCCCCAGTTCATTGATTTAACAGTAGAAATGAAATGTATAAACATTAAATCCACAACAAACCCCCACCATGACAAACCTCTCTGAATCTCTCTGCTTCTGACCTCTACCTGTAGTACAAAATTAAGCAGATAGGGATTAGCTAGAATAAGAATATTGGGTGTTGCATCCTGCCAGGTCAACTAATTTTGGACATCCATCATGACCTAAAATGTAATACTGACATTGGAACTTCCTTAATGCACAATAATAACTTTATAGTTGACTTTTAAGTTTCCAAAGATTTGAAAACATATGTGAGAAGTTGTCTTGCTATTTCTGTTAAGGAGCTCATATTAGGTATCCCATTCAAAATTGTGCTGTTAGAGCTGACGCTCTTTCTGTGATCACATTGATAGAATTACAATTTTTAGTGTACAGATTCCATGGTTTCACTTCTGCTCTTGGCTTTTGATTTGGAATAGCTCAAGTTGTTATTTCTATTATATTATCTATAATTCCCTGCTAAAGTAGCATTGTATGGTAATATCCATGTGGGACAAGTTTCTGAAAATGAATGACAGTTAAAGTTTAAAATAACTGTGTGTCACAGAAATACATCTTTCTTCTTTTTTAACTCACCTGACAGATTCGCCTGTAGAACCCTATTGGTAGTGAAAAAGATCCCAGGTCAATTTGTTCCTTATCAGTCAAGAGCTTTGAAAAGCCTGACTGTAGATATTATAGTTATCTTTTCTTGTTAGGCTACAGGGAAAATAAGTTATGTGGCACAAAGATCCAAAGCTTATTCATGAAATTTCCCTGATAATGGTGCTAACAAAAGGGTTATCACTCTTCCTATAAGACCTCTGAGAGGTAATTCATGAAATGTGAGATTTCAAAGAGCACCCAAATCTTTGCCATTATCTATATGATACCCACGAGTCCCTCATTTTTCTTGTAAGTTTATTAGAGATTAAAAAAATATAGAGAGAGCTGTAGCTTCTCCAATATACTGATAAGGAGAAGAGTGAGCCTAAGCATTGGGAATTTAGCTAAGCTACTCCATGATATTGCTGCCTCAGCATCCATTGTCTTTGGCCCAGTTGCCTGTGGGGACTGGGAACAACAGTTCCCTCATGCAAGTGCTGGTTCCAAGTAGCAGCCTACAGAGCCACAACAAATGTAGGTTATTGATATGACTCCAATGATCCTTGTGGCAATAGTCTCTCCCATTTCCTAGGGTCTTCTCTTTGTTTATGTCTTAAATAAGACTTCTGTGGAGCTTATAAAAATTCTTTTTTTTTTTAAAGATATTTATTTATTCATGAGAGACAGAGATAGAGAGGCAGAGACCTAGGCAGAGGGAGAAGCAGGCTCCATGCAGGGAGCCCGATGCAGGACTCACTCCCAGGACCTCGGGATCACTACGTGAGCCAAAGGCAGATGCTCAACCACTGAACGACCCAGGCACCTCGAGGTTATCAAAATTCTTAACAAAATTATCAGACAGCTTTTACTGGTTTGAATCAAACAATCCACCTGTAGCCAGGGAACTTCAAAGCACTTCGTCCGTGGACCCCAACTTCATCCATAGTCCCCAAATATCAGGTCCTGTAACTCTTCCTGTCCTCTGCCTTGATCTCGCTGTGCCACTTTTGGAGGCATGCCATGTATTTCCTCCATTTCCTCTTGTGGTCTTGTGGTCTTTTGTCAAACACTGGCTCATTGTCTGACACACTGCACTCCATATAACAAATGTTAATATAACAAAGTCAAGTGAAAACTCTGAGCAAGAGAGCAATTCTTATATGATTAGCTTAGTATAACCTTTTTTGGGAATACTTCCTTAACAGTGCTTCACTTCTAATGCCACCTCTATCCCTAGCCAATCTTATACGGATGCCCTTTATCTATTCCTCATGTTTCTTAGGTTTTCTCCCTGCAGGGATAGACCTGTAGACAGTGTTATTTTCTATTTAAGACAGAACTCTTTGAGGTGAGTGATTATGTCTGATTTTTGCGTGTCCAGTACATGGAGCATTCTATGTCATATGATGGGTATTCCTAAACATTAACAGGATGAACAATTATTTTCAGCATTTTCTGCACAATCTTCTGTGCATAAGAGATTCAGAAAGTTTTATCTGAGCAAAATCATGGCATTCAAATTATTACTCTTGTGAGTGATCTGACTTTGACTTTGTGATCTCAATTCTAAAATCTGAATTTCTTCATATTCTCAGAAGTGTTACTTTCTAGTCGTTTCTTAGAACTTTTTATCAAGGATTAGGGATTTCTTTGACATCCTTCTAAATTATTTTATGGATATAAGCCTCAGTTGTACTATAACATATTACATTTCTGGCAAAAAAAAATGTTGAATGAAAATTTTTTTTATGTCTGGATTTGAAAAATATGCTACATATGGATATGTAGCAGTAGATATTAAGACCAGATTTTGTCATATTTTGTCTCAGTAGTTGTGATAAGGCCAAAAACAAAGATGATTTTGTTTATCCATCAGTTTAAATGACATTATTTATAGCAGAACTAGTATATAGTTGAGATGCATTCTCTTCCCTCCAGCACCACCTTTAATATTCAGGCACTAAGTATAATACATACTATGATACTGGGGAAACTGGAGAAGGTAGACAGCAGTCATTTTTTGTACCCTGCTGCATTTTATACTATTCTAATTCTTGGATTACTTTTATTCTAGCTGAGCTAGGTATGCTTCTGTTGACTGCTTACTGGCCTATGGGACATTATTATATTTTCAAAGCTCCTACAACTCGTCATGCCTCCCAGAATGTGTTAGTGAATATAATTCTGTATGATACTAACCAAAGTTAAGTATCCAGAGAAATAGGCTGAAATAGCCTAGAAATAGGCTGAAATTTCTTTGGCATATGACCCTTTATCAGGGATATAAGGCCATATATGCAAATTAGGTCACAGGAAACGCCCTGACTATTCTATAGTCCCTAAGGTAGATATGCAAACTAAACTTTAATAGATAGTGACCCTGGGTTAATTAAATAAACATGTAATCTATTTATATTTTGTTAGTGGATCTAGCTGCCTGAAACTTGAATTAAATAAGACTTTACCTAGAAAGAAGCAAAAATTCAAATTATCAAATATTTTACTCTCATGTTTGATCTAGTAAATGTATATAAAAAGTGAATAGGAACACCTATTAAGTATTTTTTATCATTGCTTCATCTTAAAATTATAAATAAATTAGAAAATTATATAAAAGAATTAATAAAATTGGTAAGCCTCTAGCCAGACTT
This sequence comes from Canis lupus familiaris, assembly GCF_011100685.1. Lineage (NCBI taxonomy): Eukaryota > Metazoa > Chordata > Mammalia > Carnivora > Canidae > Canis > Canis lupus. The sequence continues at coordinate 9,635,678 of NC_049254.1, read as the reverse complement.
ATGTAAAAGAAAACAGAAAGGACCCAAATAAATAAAATAAGGAATGAAAGAGAAGAGATCACAACAACAGAATAAATACAAATGATTAGAAGTATTAAGAGAAATTATATGCCCACAAATTAGGCAATATGGAAGAAATGCATACATTCCTAAAAACATATAAGCTACCAAAACTGAAACAGGAAGAAATAGAATATTTGAAAAGACCTATGACCAGCAAAGAAATTGAATCAGTAATCAAAAATCTCCCAACAGAGACAAGGCCAGATGCAGGTCCAGATGGCTTCCCAGGTGAATTCTCCCAAACATTTAAAGAAGCATTAATTCCCATTCTTCTCAAACTGTTCTAAAAAATATATAAATGAAAGGAAAATTTCCAAACTCATTCTACAAGGCCACCATTACCTTGATTCCTAAAACCAGACAAAGATGAAACTAAAAAGAATTACAGGCCAATATCCCTAATGAACATAGATGCAAAAATTCTCAACAATATACCAGCAAATCAAATCTAATAGTACATTAGAAGAATTATTCACCACCATCAAGTGGGATTTATTTCTCAGTGTGAGTGTGGTCCAATACTGGAAAATCAATCAAAATGATACACATTAATAAAAGAAAGGATAAGAATCATATGATCTTCTCAATAGATACAGAAAAAGCATTTGGCAAAATACAGCATTCATACTTGATAAAAACCCTCAACAAGGTAGGAATAGAAGAACCACACCTCAACATCATAAGGCCATATACAAAAGATCCACAGCTAATAGCATCCTCAGTGGAGGAAAACTAAGTTTTTCCTCTATGGTCAGGAAGAAGAGAGGGATGTCCACTCTCACCATTGTTATTTAACATAGTACTAGAAGTCCTAGCTTCAGGAATCAGACAACAAAAAGAAGTAAAAGGCACCACATAAGCAGGGAAGAAGACAAACTTTGTTCACAGATAACATGATACATTGCAGATACGTGAAAGCCCAAAAGACTCCATCAAGTAATTATTAGAACTGAAATCGAATTCAGCAAAATCACAGGATACAAAATCAATGTACGAAATACGTTCAGATAAAAGATCTGTACTCTGAAAACTATAGAATACTTGTGAAGGAAATTGAAGAAGACACAAAGAAATGGAAAAATATACCATGCTCATGGGTTGGAAGGAAAAGTATTGTTAAAATGTCTATACTATCCAAAGCAATCTACACATTTAATGCAATCCCTTATCAATATACCAACAGCATTTTTCACAGAAATAGAAGAAACAATTCTAAAATTTGTATGGAACCATAAAAGACCCCAAATAGCCAAAGCAATCTTGAAAAAGAAAAGTTGGAGGCATCACAATTACAGACCTCAAGCTCTATTACAAAGCTATAGTCACCAAGACAGTAGGGCACTGGGATAAAAACAGACAGATAGGTCAATAGAACAGAATAGAAAATCCAGAAAGGGACCCACAACTATATGGTCAACAAATCTTCAACAAAGCAGGAATGAATATCCAGTGGGAAAAGACAGTTCCTTCAAAAAAGAGTCTCTTCGGACTTTCCCAAAGTCTCTTGGGAAAACTAGATAGCAACATGAAGAAGAATGAAACTGGACCGCTTTCTTACACTATTCACAAAAATAAATTTAAAATGAGTAAGAGACCCAAGTGTGAGACAAGAAACCATCAAAATCCTAGAGGAGAACACAGACAGCAACTTCTTTGACCTCAGCTGTATCAAATTCTTACTAGACACATCTCCAGAGACAAGGGAAACAAAAGCAGAAATTAACTATTGGGCCTTCATCAAGATAAAAAGTGAAGGAAACAGTCAGCAAAACTAAAAGGCAACCTATGAGATAGGAGAAGATATTTGGAAATGACATATCTGATAAAGGGTTAGTATCCAAAATCTATAAATAATTTATCAAACTAAATATCAAAAAAATTAATCCAGTAAGAAATGGACAGAAGACATGAACAGACATTTTTCCAAAGAAGACATCCAGATGGCTAACAGATACAGGAAAGATGCTCAACATCATTCATCATCAGGGAAATACAAATCACAACTACAATGAGATACAACCTCATGCCTGTCAGAACGGCTAAAATTGACAACACAGGAAAACAACAGATGCTGGCAAGGATGCAGAGAAAGGGGAACCCTCTTGCACAGTTGATGGGAATGCAGTTTGCAGCCACTCTGGAGAACAGTATGGAGGTGCCTCAAAAATTTAGAACTAGAACTACTCTAAGATCCAGCAATTGTACTGCTAGGTATTTATCCAAAGGATACAAAAATACAGATTCAGAGGGACACACGCACCCTGATGCTGTAGAAGCATTACCTACTATAGCCAACATGTCCTTCAACTGATGCATGGGTAAAGAAGATGTGGTGGGTATATATATATATATATATACACACACACACACATATATATAACACATATATATAAAATATAGTAATTATGTGTTTTATATATTATTACATTATATATTATAAAATGATATATACTTAATATTATATAATCCCAAGAGACATGATATATCATGGAAAAATATATACATACATACACATACATATATATATATATGTATATATATATAAATTACTCAGACATAATAAAGAATGAAATCTTGGGCAGCCTGGGTGGCTCAGTGGTTTAGCACTGCCTTAGGCCCAGGGCCTGATCCTGGAGACCGGGGATTGAGTCCCACGTCGAGCTCCCTGCATGGAGCCTGCTTCTCCCTCTGCCTGTGTCTCTCTCTCTCTCTCACTCTCTCTCTATGTCTCTCGTGAATAAATAAAGAAAATCTTTAAAAAAAATTAAATCTGACATTTGCAACAACGTGGATGGAACTGGAATGTATTCATGTTAAGTGAAATAAATCAGTTGGAGGAAGACAAATACTGTATGATTTCACTCATATGTGGAATTTAAGAAACAAAACAAAGGAACATAGGGAAAAGAAACAAAAAAATAGAAGCAAACAAAAAAACATACTTTTAACTATAGAGAACAAACAAGATTCTGGAGGGAGGTAGGTGGGGATGGGCTTCATGAGTGATAAGTTTTAAGTAGGGCATTTGTGATGAACACCAGGTGTAATATGTAACTGATGAATCACTAAATTCTCCTCCTGAAACCAATATTACATTCTATGTTAGCTACCTAGAATTTAAATAAAATCTTTAGCAGAAAAGACAGAAAAAATACAAATGCAAAAAAATAATAAATAAAATTTAAAAATCAAAAAAAAAAAAAAAAAAAAAGGAAGAGTGGGATGCCTGGGTGGCTCAGTGGTTAAGCATCTGCCTTTGGCCCAGAGCGTAATCCCGGGATCTGGGATCAAGTCCCACATCAGGCTCCTTGCAGGGAGCCTGCTTCTCCCTCTGTCTCTCGCTGTGTCTCACATGAATAAATAAATAAAAATATTTTTTAAAAAAGAATACAAAAGTGTAAATAACAGTAAAATCACTGATAATAACACAGTTCTAAGGCAACAGTTGTTAGTTATCTTGGCATAAATATACCAAAATAAGTTAGTAGTAGCACATTTCTTATAGGGCCCTTGTAAGAATTTTTGATGTTAATACATATAAAAATATTCATATTAATACCTGGTACATTAGTAAATGCTATAAAACAGCTATAATTATTTAATGTCTGGGTATTATTATATTTTATATATATCAACCAGTTTGTTCCATTCGTCCCTAAAGTTGGAAATTATTTTTCCAATATTTATAAATAAAAATGATTTGATGATCTTTCTATAAAACATATAGCTACTTTTAAGATAATTTTTCCTTGAGGATATCTGCACATGTCCAACGATTTGACCAAAAACAGAATTTGAAGACATTTGATACATATTGATAAATTTTCTCCCCCAAGAAGAAGGCACATACATAAAAAGTCACCAGGAGTTTATAAGAGTGACTTATCATTGAATAACATAAATACTCATTTTTTAATGGCATCACACTATTAATTTTAAATTGAAGTTATTTCATTACATACAGAATGGAATATACATTTATGTGTTCTAATATGTTATGAGTTGATTTGTGTTACCCCAAAATTCATATGCTGGAGTTCTAGCACCTAGGACCTCATAATTTGAAAGTAAGGTCATTACTGATGTACTTAGGTGAGGATGAGGCCATATGGGGGTAAGGGGGGCCCCTGATGTCCTTCTGAAATGAGGGGTTCCTATACAGACAGACAGACGCAGGAAGACCACCAGTGAAGTTGAAGGCAAAGCTGACAGTGAAGAGGAAGAAGCCAAGGGACACTAAAGGAACCATCAAATCACTGGAAACTAGGAGAGAGGCTGGGACCAGATTTCTCCCTCATGGTCCGCAGAAGGTCTGATGGCTTCCAGAACAGGAGACAATAATTTTCTCTTGTTCTAAGCCACCCACCTTGTGGGACTTTGTAAGGTCAGCCTTCATAAACTAATAATATACTGCCTTTGGGATTTCTTCTTTAGTAAGTGACCTGTGTGAATTCTTTCCCCATTTACATGCCAGGCTTGCCATACTTTTCTTTCGTATTTGATGTGTTCTTTTACAGAGTAGTGTGTGCTGTCCCTTGCTCTAATATGTTCACTGGCACCTATGATTGGGATGGTTTTTGGGCTAACTCTTTTTTTTTTTTTTTTTTTGTTAGTAGTTCTCTAGTCTTACATTAAGCTTTGTTTTAGTCACCATACTTTAAAAAAAATAGGATTTGTTACCTGGGCAAACTGAATTTTCCCTTTATTTCTCCCTTTTTATAATTTTTAATACTGTTCTGACTTATCTGTTTCCTGAGTATTCTCATGGTCTTCTTTTAAGCCAGTAATTGCGTTTCAAAATTGAATGAATCTTCAGATAAATACATACATACAAGCATATACACATAGAGTGAAGGAAAACCAGACATTCACTCCAGAGAAAGGGATATCATAAGTATCAAAAGTAAAATAGAACTTGTTTTATTACATTTGTTTTCACACATATATAAACTTAATTTCATGTTCCAGTTACAGTTAGACAGTAGTGACAACTGTATATCTATTCAAAGTGAAATTCCAATATAGTTTTGAGAGAAAATAAATAGCGTGGTTAAAATATAGAACAGCTATTGATGTTTTTGGAATGCACAGAAATTTAAGTTAATTGCAAACTGATGTGATTGTTCTTTTTCTTCAAGTATTTAAATTCCCTGTTCCCGTATCTGCAGCTATGTGACTGATAAAGAGATTTAAAACTCATCACACTCAATGCTCTATGTAGTGATTTAGTTGTCTGAAATTGCAGGGTGCAATTCCTTCTTGTGAAAGACACCCGCTATTTGACTCCAGTTAGGAAAAATTATAACAGTATTTATGATTTGCTTAATAGATAAAACAGTCTCACCCATTTTCATCTAATTTCCTACATCTACATTTCCTGCAACCTATACATTTCCTAACTTCCTGTTCAAAGTTCACTACGAAGGATTTGATTAAGTGTGGGCTTATTGAGGTGTGCCTGGGTGGGTCCATCGATCGATCAAGCATTCTACTCTTGGTTTTGACTCAGCTCATGATCTCATGCCTCATGAAAATGAGCTCCTGGGTGGAGAGCCCTGGGTGGAGCCCCAGGTCAGGCTCCAGGCTCTGTACTCTATGATTAGTTGCCTGAAGATTCTTACCCTCTATACCTCCCCCTCACTCAAATCAATCAATTGATCAATCACTCTTTAAAAAAAAAAAAAAAAAAAGAGTGGGCTTATTGCGATGGGTAAATGTGTTACAAAAGTTGCGTGTCCTTTATGGTTTCATGTGAATAATTATATAAGATGTAAAGTTTAAGGTAAATTTTGTTTGAGAAACATGCATAGGTTTTGATTTGCAAGGAGATTCCCCTTAAAAAAAAATTCAAAGAAATGAAATAAATTTACTAAAAGAGCAAACATTCACATACTAGATAGACAACATGTAATTGTGTGTTTCACAAAAGCCCAAATCAAAGGTCAATCAATTTAAATCTCAAAAAAAGTGAGGATTTGATAAGAAATGTGTACAGGGACATTTAATTTATTAAATATGTATGGCTGTTAAAAACTCTAAAAGTCAAGATATCCACAGAATATTTCTTTTCGTGAGCATGGAAACACAATAGTTTTCTAAAAATCATAGTGTTTCAGCTTGATAAGATCTAATGAAGCCCAGCTTTCTCTCTCTCTCTCTAATAAAAACTAAATCCATTCCATATATAGTGATCTATTACGTTCAATATAAGACCTGAAAGGACAAAATGTACACCATCAAGAAGTCAATGAACCAAATTGGTTTATGTATCTGTTCCAAGCCAATTTTACTGGAAAACCTCAGACCATATTGTATAGTGACCTTTTTTTTTCCTGTTTTTTGATTTCTCTCTTTGAGTTTTATTACATTTCCCATTTTGGCTTTTCTTTTTACATCCTCACAAAGATATTTAGATGGACTTTCATAACTTTAACAATAGGTGTAAAGAAAAAGGTTTGAATTTATTTTTCTTTAGTGTTGAAGGAACTTTTTGTTTCCACATCCATTGTATTATCATAACTAGTTAAATTCCAGAGGCCCTTTCATTCTTTTCACTGAAGTATAAATAAGATATTTATATTATATTACTCCAATCATGAACGTATTGGTTTATGTAGTAATAATCCTGGACCAAAGCACAGGAATGTCCAATATTAAATAGAGTATTCTGGGGCCTGATCCTTTAATTCCAATGTCCAGTATAAAGGAGCAAGGGGGGGATCCCTGGGTGGCGCAGCGGTTTAGCGCCTGCCTTTGGCCCAGGGCGCGATCCTGGAGACCCGGGATCGAATCCCACGTCAGGCTCCCGGAATGGAGCCTGCTTCTCCCTCTGCCTGTGTCTCTGCTTCTCTCTCTCTCTCTGTCTATCATAAATAAATAAATAAATCTTTAAAAAAAAAAAAAAAAAAAAAAAAAGGAGCAAGGGGAGCACTGCTATGGTTACTGGTGGTTTAGGAATCTATTGTTACATTGTTATTCTGATAACCTGAAACATACTATTAAAATTTAATAGTTAAGGAGACTCTGGAGCCAGGTCTTAAATTAAGGAGTCTTCCTTTGTTCTGACTGGAGCTAATGGGCAAAGTAATGGGCTACTTTTTAAATTCAAAATATGTGCCCTCTTTCGAATTGAACTGGATTTTAAATGTGCTTTATGATAATTTGCCAAGTATGATAATTTGCCAAGTATGGTAGTTTACCAAGTAAAACTTCTAATGATAGATAATCCAGTAGCCTTTTCCAGGAAAACCACTTGCAAACTGCCCTCTAATGTAAGGGCATATCTTTTCATCCGAGGCGGGGAGTGGTCCAACGTGCCATCTATGTTCCAGTAGCAATAAGGGCAGTAGCTCCATATGTAACAGGGCACCACAGGCTAGGAGACACTGTGTCATGTTGCCTTATATCACAAGGGATCGAATTATATGGAGACGGAAAAGGGAATATCCTGGGCCTTATTTTCTTGCAAAGGTAATGTGACTTTATTTCTAGCTACTCTGTTATTCCTGGTTACCTGCCTCTTTCACTGCTTTCATTCTTCTTCATAGTACTTAACTCCTAACATATGAGATGTATAGATATAGAGATATTTGAACTATATCTAATTAATCATATATAAATAGTTACATAAATGTTATATGTGTCATATATATTTTTATATATAAATAGTTATATATAACTATGTATATAGATAACATATATGTGTTTTATGTATATACATATATATATTCTTTAATTATCTGATTCTGACCAATAGAAATCTTGCTACTTATTTCAGTGCTTCTATCTAAATGTGTTTCAGGCAATTATAAACATTCAAGAAATACTTTTGAATGAATAAACAAAGAAGAATCAAGAATAAGATTCACTTATTAACTTACAGCACACTGTTATACATTATAGCATACAAGTGTGCTAATTAATTGGATTTAAATATTATAGTATCTAATTTAAATTAAAGTCACGTGTATCAAGTGGGCTCCCTTAGATTCCTACAAAGCAATGAATATTAAAGAAAGAGCTAATAGGGACGCCTGGGTGGCTCAGTGGTTGAGCGCCCGATTTCAGCTCAGGGCAAGATCCTGGGGTCCTGGATTGAGACCTATGTCAGGTTCCTTGTGGGGAGCCTGCTTCTCCTCCTGCCTGTGTTTCTGCCTCTCTCTCTCTCTCTCTCTCTCTCTCTCTCTGTGTCTCTCATGAATAAATAAATAAATCTTAAAAAAAAAAAAAGGTAATTTGGGGAAAATAAAATAACAGTTGAAATTTCTCTTACTTCAAGGGTAAGATTTTTTTTAAAAAGATTTATTTATTCATGACAGAGAGAGAGAGAGGCAGAGACACAGGCAGAGGGAGAATCAGGCTCCATGTAGGGAGCCCAATGGGGGACTCGATCCCAGGACTCCAAGATCACAGCCTGGGCTGAAGGTGGCATTAAACCGCTGAGCCACCAGGGCTGCCCCAAGGGTAAGATTTTTATTAGTCTTATTATAAGATAATATCAATAAGAATCTAATGAAATCCGACAAAGTGGTAGCTTTCCAAAATTACAACTAATTGAAACAGAATTTATCCATAGTATGTTTAACAGAATATCATACCTGTATTGTCCTTTGCAAATAATTAGATAAGTCGGTATAGAAAGTGTAGATATGAAAAGAGAGAGAGTATACATAAAAATTATTTTATTTTTACCTATTGTATGGGTGATTGACAAAATATTGGATTCCACTGAGACATAGTTTAGGGAAGTATATCATCAGCAGGACTTGTAAATATGCTTTCTATACATAACCTTAATGATAATAATAATACTGTTAAATAATAACAACAATCTGCATTTGGTGAGCATTTGCTATGTGGGGGACAAGGTCCTCAGTGTTTGTTTACATGTATGCCTAGGTCCATTTATCCCCTGTTGTAAAGGTGAAGAATTTGAAATTAAGAGAAATGAAATAACTTTCTCTAGTTTATAGGCCTAGAAAATAGCAAAGCCAGAATTTAAACTCTGGGAATCCTAATTACAAAGCCCATATTTGAAACACTCAAAAAATATTTTATAAAATTGGTATTAGTGAAGACTAAATCCATCTATATCAATATATGTGCACATATTCAAGGAATGTAAGTACTCAATAAATTATTGAATGAAGGAAGAAATTAATTATTAGGTGATTTTCTAATGGCAGACATTCTTGTAATAGTTAAGTATGTGTAAAATGAGCTGACATTATTTCACTAGTGTTTCTAATTTTTAATCAAGGTAACTAAAATGTAGACTTCTACATCCTGCGCCTTGTCAGTTGATAGCAAACACATTCTGTGGAATGCATTTTGCTCAAATGTTACTAGATCAGTCCTAGAAAATATTTTACTAGGCACTGCAGATATCTACATAACTATCTAAGCATATTTCAGATTTTTGCTAAATGTACTCCAAATTACTGCCAACTTTTCTTCTCAGATTAATTTGTTAGTTTTCTGTTTGTTTTCAGTATACTGATATGATGAAAATGTCCATGACTAGATATTGATATCTCCTGTCCAATGCCAGATTTTAAAAGTGTGTTTTAAACTGGATAAGCAGGCTTCTTATGATTTTTCATGTCCTCAAATTATAATTTAAAAGGCATGTCTCAAAACCCTTTATCCAAACTCAATCTCTTAGAGCATCCCACTCCTCTCTATATCAAGCAATATGTCAGAAATTCACCTGATATGCCATACTGTTACATATCTCTGTGCATTTTTCTGTTTCTTCTCCCAGACATACCTCTACAGCTCAGTTCTGAGAGGCAAACTCATTGGCATTGTTCTGTATAGAAATCTGACTCCGACAACAGAATTAAAGGCTACCCCTTCATACTGCCCTGAAAAGCTATGCATACTTCCATCATTACCATCCTTACATTATTACATTTTTTGAAAATAGAAGCAATGTCTGCCTACTTTTGTATCCCTAGTGTCTATCACTTCTTGACCTTTTGAGTAAGATCAAGTGTATCCCTAGCATCTAACATAATACTTGAATGTACTGGACATTCAATAAATATTTATTAAGTTAAAATTCAATTTCTATAGTCTTATAATTTTTTTATAATGTAAGTTTCCTCTTTCAGGACATTTATACTTTAGGAAAATTTTATCACTGCAGAGATGGACGAGATGTTACTGATAAATTAATATGTGTTTTTACATTATCACAGTCCAATTTTTGTAATTGGGTTTTGGAAATTGCAAATACAAGCAAAGCAGAAAAATAATTTTATTTTTAATATTGTTTTTCATGCCTCTGTGGGCAAAACAATAAGATCAAATCATAGTTTTCAATAATGTTTTCATTAGGAAAAAATAACAATTTTATTGGGATTTATAATGACCTATAGAAATGCAATTGAATTAAATTTATTATAGTTCATCGCTACATTTTTTCTAACAACATTTACATTAATTTTGAAAGTAAAAATGCAGTTTTAGTGGAAGAAAATTCTTGCAGGATACATCTTTTTAACTTGTATAAAAGATTTAGTGACACAATGAAAATATCAGAAGCAGTAGAAAATGTCAACCAAAGCATGCAAAACTAAAAGCACTCATATTTTTTCTAATGTGGGTGAATGACTGTAGACACATAGCTTCTCCTGAAATGCTGTTAATCAGAATCCAAGAGAAACAATTGCTTAGTAATTGTCAAGGTCATGCTATACCAAGTGGTTTTTGATTATTTTGACCGATTTAATTCTATTTAATACTGTTTCACTTCTTTCCAAAATACCACACTGGACATCATAGAGAACTCAAAGATGAGTAAGGCCCAATTCTGAAACCTCAACATGCTTACAGTCTAAAAGCACAAGAAAACTTGAAAACAACCATAAGTAGGTGATATTTCAAGAATTTAAAAATCAAAAACTTAAAAAGATAGAGTAAGATAAGAATTATTAAAAATAACTAGTAGAGGGATCCCTGGGTGGCGCAGCGGTTTGGCGCCTGCCTTTGGCCCAGGGCGCGATCCTGGAGACCCGGGATCGAATCCCACATCAGGCTCCCGGTGCATGGAGCCTGCTTCTCCCTCTGCCTGTGTCTCTGCCTCTCTCTCTCTCTCTGTGACTATCATAAATAAATAAAAAAAAAAAATTTTTTTAAAAATAAAAAAAAAAATTAAAAATAACTAGTAGAGATGTTTAGGAGGTTAGAAATAATATTAAAGATAATTATTAATTATACATGATACTATATAATGACATAAAATATATAGAATAATATATTCATCATCCAGTAAACTATTAACTTCAAACACATTTTGTATTTCATCTCTAAATATTCAAATATGCAGTATAAATTCATAGGTAACTATATTCAACTAGTTTTTTATCATCGTAGGTGATAAAGATTTTTTACTGTTTCAATTTCCTGAAGTATGCTATGAATTTTTAGTGTCATGAGATGTGAACCTAGGTGGTAAAACAGACAAAATTAATGAAAACAGTTACATATCTAATTTAGTGCTTAACTAAAAAATTATAAATAGTTTCTCAAAAAACATGATTTACCAGATGTTATTGTTTAGGTCCAGGAGAAATAACCCATTTGAATTTTTTTTGCTTGTGTTTTTGCTTTATTTTTATTTGTTTGTTTTGTGTTTTAGCGAGCTGATTTAACAAAAACTATGAAATAAGTAATGGTCACATATGGTTATGCTGCAAATCCTGAAGGTGGCACACGAGTGACTAAATTTGTCTCTAATTTTCTTTTAAAGGATTCCCAGTATGGAATAGAGGCAGTCTCAAACAACCACATTTTTTTTTTTAGCTTCTTAGAAAAGTTTAACAAAAAAGGGAATTCCAGGTACAAGCAAGATGGTGAGCTGACATAAGATGAGTAAACTCTTTGTGCCAAACACCTACAGTACTGCATAAAATATAACAATAAAGCAGCCATAAAATACATCGCTGAGCTCACCAGTGGATAAGGCAATCTCCACATGCCATAAACAACAACAACAAAAAAAAAGAAACTAAAAACAAGAGTGATTAGCATTTAAGAGACTGAGTGCAGGTTCTTGTAGTCACTGACTACAACAGCCCCAGATCTTGGGTTTTAATACCTACCTGAAAGCGAAAGACCCACTGTGGGTCTGCATGAAAGCAGAACTCCCAAGATCACTGTGCTTAGTGTTAAGTCTAATTACAAAGTGTTCTCCTACCCGCTGAGGGAGACGCAAGGAGACTCTGGTTACAGAAAGTAGAATTTCCTATAAAAGAAAAACCATGACCTAAGTTGCTTATAGGTTTGAGGATTGAATTTACTTTCCCCAATTGGGTTAAGAAACCCTAAGCCAATAAAGTAAAATAAAATTTATGTATGAACTACAGACATACCTGAAGATCTAGCAGATTGAAATGGAGTGAGTTTCTCACATCTGGCTGAGGCATGGTACCCACTACACAGAAAACCCCACTAAAAATGAGGTCAAACATACATGTTTGCACATGCACACTGATGGTAACAATTCACAACAATTCACAACAATTCAATAATCTTTTGGTTTGCGCTTGCAAATGATTCTTAGCAAACCAAAAGATTAGCGTCACAAGCAATTAAAATAGTAAAATAGCAAAGTTAAAGACAATATGGAATAGTAAAACACTCTGAGGAGACTTGTAGGAATGAAATAAGGGGAGTTATAAGGAAATCACGATGAATGTGCTGAAGGGCACACAGCTGAGAGAGAATATGCGAATTGGAACATTTGATGAAATAACAAAGAATGCATCTCAGAGAAAGGAGAAAATATGTAAAGCCTTAAATATGGCTGAAGTAATATGGAGAATAGAATAAGAAGTTCTGGTAGGGATTTAAAAAGAAATTCTGGATGCAAAGTGTCATAGAAATGGTGGAGAAGTGAGAGACCCGTGAAAAAATACAAACCCCAGATTTAAAATTATTAGAAGTCCCTCAACACTTCACAGGAAAAGTATAAAACAGCAAGATATAAAAGATATTGATGGTACCCCTGTGTGGTTCCGTAGTTGAGCACCTGCCTTCAGCTCAGGGTGTGATCCTGGAGACCCAGGATCGAGTCCCACATCGGGCTCCCTGTGGGGACCCTGCTCTTCCTCTGCCTCTGTCTCTGTCTCTCTCTTTCTCTGTATTTCTCATGAATAAATAAAATCTTTTTTAAAAGATATTGAAAACAACTAGAAAATATAGAATATAGATGAAAGAACACAAATAGAGAACATAGGTGAATTTATAATATCAACATAAAGGATAATGGTGAGATAATAGTATAAATAAATTCACAGGGTACATAACTGTCAAATTGGGATTCTGTACACAGAGAAACTATTATTCAAGAGGGCAAAATAAAATACTTTTAAACATTGAAAATTGACATTTAAACCTTGACTGAAAGATCTACAGAATGATGTCCCTCAGGATTAAAATCACCTGGAATGAATAAGTGGGGAAAAAGCCAGAGAGCATAAATAAGTTTATGGAAAAAAATAACAAAACAGAAGTATGTGTTAGCTGTATAAAGCAACCAGAACAATAATAAATTTAGAGGAGAGCACAATGTATCACTAAAAGGCAAGAAAAAAATATAAGACATGAGTGAGGATTCAGACTTAAAATCTTCTAAAGGTTTTCTGTTGTTAAGAAAAGGAGAGAAATATTGATTATGTTGAAATTACATTTTTTAAAAGTAATCTCTACACCTAACATGGACTCGAATTCACCATCAAGAGATCAAGAGTCATATGCTCTACCAACAGCTAGCCAGGCACCCTAGCAAAGATTTTTTAAAAAGCAAAACAGGTATATGTACTTTAAAAGAGATATGCCTAAAGCAGAATAAGAGAGAAAGTTAGAAAGTAAAGAAAGAGAAAGAGAAACATGTGAAAAACTAACCGGAGCCTATGTATAAACTTCAAAGAGGAAAACTAGAGGACACCAAGGCAAAATGTTATTATTCTACTAATTACGTCCCAGTGTCTTCCTTACATGACTGTTTGTGATATTTGCAGTTTCTCCATTTTTCTTTTTTTCTATGGTTGAAGGAAAAACAAAAATATTTACGACTCCCAGGAAGAACATTATATTAGTATGTACATTTTTAAGTACCTGTTTTTTAGCTAGGAATTAAGAATTCTGTAAAAAAAAAAAAATAATAATAATAATAATAATAAACCATTTGAATGACCCTTTATTTTTTCTACCATAACACATTTCAAATTAAATCATGTTTATATACTTGGGAAAAAATGCATACAGGTTAAAGTGAGAAGCCTAAGTCTAACACATGAAAGGAGTAACATTAGAGTCTACCTCGATTTACCTTGGTTAGCAATTTAATACAACTTTAGAGTTTTAACAGGGAATTGAAATATGCCATCACCAATTGTTATTGCTTCTCATCTTTAATTTTTCAATTAACATGAAGTATTTTCATTCAATTATTTTTAGGATTTTACTGTGTAGTATGTGGTACAAATGGACATTTATATTACTCTTACTGCAGCTCACTTGAACTTTTAGGGTTTAGCATTCAAAGAGAATAGCAACATAGTCACTTGATTTCATTTTCTTTAATTATTCTTGCTCATGAAAAATGTTCATAAATCAATAGGGTATTTGACCATACGATATTGCATAATAGATTACTTTATGAGAAACTGCCTACTGATATGGGCTTGACATTTTGGGTGAACCATTTAGCATTTCTATGCTAGAAGTATTTTTGAAATTGTTGGTTTTTATAAATAGGAGAAAAGGGAGTAGTGAGGCTTTTGGACATTTCTGAAATAAACTTTTTTTTTTTTTTTTTAACAGCAAATTAAGTTCTGTTGGAGATAAAGCAAAGGGCTTTTTTTTTTTTAATTTTTATTTATTTACTTATGATAGTCACAGAGAGAGAGAGAGGCAGAGACACAGGCAGAGGGAGAAGCAGGCTCCATGCATCGGGAGCCTGATATGGGATTCGATCCCGGGTCTCCAGGATCGCGCCCTGGGCCAAAGGCAGGCGCCAAACCGCTGCGCCACCCAGGGATCCCAATAAACTTTTTTTTAAATAGACTTGAGCATTATAGTTTGAGTTATAGGAAAATATACTGTAAACAAATTTTAAATATGAAGCCAAACTTTTTTAAATTAGAAATTAGTTTTACTGATTAGTTTTCTAGCCTAGAGTGGTAACTGAGCTCTTCTAAATCAGTTATCACCATACTTTATTTGTAATATTTTAGCTGTTACTTTTTGATGTTCAGGATAACTATAACATTATTTCATAATTCTGCATTTAGTTTCGATAGTGTAGGTATTAAAAGTCCACTGACAAAAAAATTTTAAAAAATTTAAAAAAGTAAAAGCCCACTGACATCAAGAAGAGTTCTGATTTTCCACAGTTGTGAAAGCTTTTGTCTCAAATTCTTTACTAATCTCTAAACCCAATACCATAAGAACTTTTCTCTTTTGATAAACTAGGCTGTACTTTCATATTCCACTCACTATCCAATGTATCGTTAACTCTTAGTTTATTAAGTTTGAGAATAAGAGTTTTACTTACAGTTCAGTTTGAACCTTGAAGTACTTAAAATACTGGAAGGGAAAAATTAAAGTGGCAGTTTCTTGGGATCTTATTTAGGAAAAGCTGTAAATGAAAAATTGATGCTACTGAATAGAGACTTCCTAGATAACACTTTTGAGAGCATTTCAATATCAGCTTATAAATGCATGTCTATATTAAGCCAGAATCGGATTCTTTTGCAAAGCACATATTTTTTATTCCTTAAAAAAAGCTAATCAAAGAAAAACAATGTAATTATTTATAGTACAAAAACAGAATTTAAGGAAAATTAATTTTTCAGGATAAAAATGTAGTCTGATAACAATAAAAGAAAAAAATACATTGGCGCATACCATTTATCAAGTAACACACCATAAATTGTATATTCTAAACATATATAAAGTTGAGGTACCTGGGGGGGCTCAGCCAGTTAATCATCCCACTTGATTTCAGCTCTGGGTCATGGGATCGAGACCCACATTGGACTCCCACTGGGTGTGAAGCCTGCTGAAGATTCTCTTTCTCTCTCCATCCACACCCCTCCTCCCTTCTCCCTCTCTATAAAAAGAAATATATATATATATATAGTTATCAACTGGATAATTTCAATAGTGAAATAGGCCCAAGGAAAAAAAATGTAAATAAATAAATAATAAATAAATAAATAAATAAATAAATAAATAAATAAATAAATAAAAAGAAAGAAAGGCCTAAGGAGAGGGAGAGAGATGGGGAAACAGACAGTAGGTGGAGCAGAACCCACATAACAGTTACCGATTAAGTTTGCTGTGTTATAGGGACATAGTCTGGGGGAGCCCAAAACAGTTACAATAGTAACATCAAAGATCACTGATCACAGCTCACCATAACAAATATAGTAAGAACGAAAAAGTTAGAAAGTTAGAAATATTGAAAGAATTATCGAAATGTGACGCAGAGACGTGAAGTGAGAAAATGCTGTTGGGAAAATGGTGCTGGTAGATTTGCAGGGTTGCCACAACCTTCAATTTGGAAAAAAAAAAAAAAAAAGCAATATCTGTGAAACACAAGAAAGCAAAGTGCAATACACAAGGTGTGCCTGTATAGCCACATTGTCCACTAGTGTAATTGTCAGATGGCCGAAACCACCATTAATTTTATTAGTGTGTGTTTATATACACAAAATATATAATTAGTATTGTGTATATATATATACATTCTTTCAAACTTCACAACTTCAGAATATACTGCAGCACTAAATTGGCTTTCTGTACAATATATTTCTCTCCTAAGAATCAACTAATTAAAATTCTTCCAACCTACACTTTCTGGCATAACTCATCCAATTTATAATGAAAACTAGATTAGATGAAAAATAGAACTAAGATGCATAGAGGGGAAAGAGCCATTTACTAAATATGACTGAGTAATTTTTCCTCTGGTTTATATGTGTCGAAGTACATATTTTATCTATTCAGTATCAAAACTAAAGTCTCTTTTAGGGCTGCTTAGTATATCAAACCCACACATTTCTATCCTGTCAACTGAGTTGTATCATGAATTATCACATTAGAATGTCTAGGATATTCTAGAAAGAAGTAAATTTTATTATTAATTATTATTATTATTATTATTATTATTATTAATTACTGCCCTCCCAAGATCCCTTTATGCCTTTATTTATCATCTTCTGCTTACTGTTAGCAGTGTCCTTCTTTTGAACAGATTCTATCACTCGAAACCACAGGAATCAGCAAAAGAATAACAGGAAGTAGAAAGGTAAAAAACTAAATAAATAAATAAATAAATAAAATAAAATAAAATAAAATAAAAAGAAAGGTAAAAAAACTGTTCCACCAGGTTAATTGGCTTCCCTATGCATAATTAGTGTGTATGTTCATAAGATCCAGAAATGAACGTAGTTCTGTTCCTCTTCCAACAGAAAGTAGGAATGAGGAAAAATACAATTGAAAAGAAAATTATTCCAATTTTATTCGTGAGTCCCAGTCACATTGTTTCTGGAATGTCAGACAAAAGTGAAAGACATAAATACCATATGAACAAAACACACTCCTATAATTTAACACCTGCCTCCAATGAATAGAATATGGTATTTTCATGCTTATGTGTTAATGCAACGTGTCGCTCTAGGGTGCCACTGCCGTGGAATATCTGTAAAGGAGCTATGTACATTTTGAACTTGGCTGCAGTGTGTCTGCTCTGAGGCTTCATATGCATTTTTTTCCAATTAGGCTCATTTCACCTTGCATGCTTTCTAAATTATGAACATCGCTGCCTTCTTGTTTAAATGTGAATACAATACTAAGGGAAGGAAAATCTAGGTTAACACAGATAATAAAGAAGACTTCAGCTTTTAATGTATCTGTTTTGGAGAAATGGCAAGAAGTTAACTAGTTAACTTTTCTGGGTACAGTATGTTTAAAAGTTGCTGGTAAGCTTAGTGAAAGATGAGCACGGAGGACGGTACTGCAGAGGGTATCATAATGCAAAGGATTTGCGAGTGTAACCTGAAATACTGCAGAGAGTTGTAAAATATTGACTATTTTTGCCTTCCTCTTCCACTCTTTCTTTAAGTTTTGACAGCCTAGATATAAAAGGATGTTTGGAGTCAGATTTCAGAGACGGACTAGAGCAAAGTTGTCGGTGAAACCATTTGGAACCTCTGTACTCTCCATAATCTAGAGCAAGTTATAAGACATTGTTAAGCCAGGGCTTCATCCATGAAATAGGATAATAATGCGAACAACCCTCAGATTACTACGAAATTATATTTGTATAGTGTTTGGTAAAATGAGTTTCGGTATAAATGTCAGTTATATTTATGTGGTGCTTACAAAGCCTCTCATGCTGAGCACACTGCATCATTTATCCTCAGACAACACCATGTGGAAAGTACTGTCATCATCCCCATTTCACAGGAGAGGAAACAGAGGCACAAGGAATGGAAAGATTTGGGCGAGGTCACACTAGTCATGAAGCAGCCAGGATCTGGCCCAAGCTGCCTGACATCTTGTTACACTTCCTCTAAAATGAGGAAGTCATCAGCCACCTGCCATATCTTCCTCAGTGTTTCCTTACAGCCCTCAAGGGGTGCCCTCAATGTGCCGGTACATCACATCCTTATTGCTTATTTTGTAGTGGCTTTTCCTGAAAGTCAAGGATAAAATTTGCTTATGTCCTGATCTTCTCTAAGGTTAACCTGACGTGGTAAGGATCTGGGAATCGTCTAGAAGTGTTGTGAGGCAGGAGTGGCCCAGAGACCTTAGCAGTCATGCCATCCCAGCAGGTCAATGAGCTCAGTCTTTGAAAGACAACCCCCAGGTTAGCCCTCAGACCCCTACTGTACCATCCTTCTGCTGGCCTTGTTGCGAGCTGCTGTCTCACACCAGCCATGGAAGAAGAAGCAGGTTCCAATTCCCAGGGCTTGCCTCGCTCTCTTCCCCTTTTTCCTTACTAAAATCTTGTGCCTCTTGCTCTTCTCTCCTGACCTGCCATAACTGTAGAACTTCTGGCTGGATGTAAATAGGGGGCTGGGGGGCACTGATGCTGGAGTGGGCGGGGGACACTGCCTAACTTTTAATAAGTAGTTATACTTTATACTGTAATTCTTCTCATTTTGGTTTTGCTAGCCCTTTCTATCTCCTCACTGAAGTTTTTAGGTAACTCCTTTTCTCTTACTCTCACATTCTTGCTCCATTCTGGAACAAGTTCTCCTAAAATTAAGAACACTCTTCTTTACCCTTGGAATACACCTATTATTTTTATCCTGGCTCTGCCTCCTACTTTTTTGATATCCTTCCTGCTTTCCTCAATAATAAATGTGTCTCATGTATGTGGACCAAATATACCTCCCAACTTCCAGGTTTTTAGTTCTGTTTCAGCACTGATCTCTTTGATTAAACCAATTCACAAATAATCTCTTCCATCGCTGTACTCCTTTTATGATTATAGTCATCCCATAATTCAAAGTTTAATTGTCCCCTAATGACTTGTTCTATATGTGCACATTAATCTCTTCAAATCCTTCATATGCCTTGCATAATAATAGGTATATCATAGGTTTTCAATATATGTTTGTTATTGAAAGGCTGGCTATAACTTTGAAAATAAATTTGCTTCTAGTTAATTAAAGGCAGGAGATGGAAAATAGGATTTAGTGGAATGAGGACCAGAGAAGGGAGAGGAACAATAGAATAGTTAGAATACAAGTATCAATGATGGGTGTTTGAAGACTACAAAGGAAGGGACAAAAAAATCAAAAGTAAAAGCTCTGTTAACCTAAGATTAATAATCTTTTCAAATACCTGTAAAATGTTGCACCATGGTCTTCTCTGAAAAAGCTTTGAGTGACTCTTGGACATACTCCTTCTTCATTCCAAAAGATGTTGGTGTTTAAACCTCAACATTTTACTTTGTGTTCATTTCACAAAGAGATAGAAGTATATATTTTTGATATCCAACACATGACAGTGACATATTTTCTTCTATTCATTTCTAAGCAAATTCAAAAAATTTAGCTAGTTCCCTGAAATGCAGTTACAGTACTGTAGAAAAATCTGTAATTTCATAAGACAGAAGTAAAAATATATCCTACCCTTCTGAGAGTTTATCTTTATTTCTGTAGTTTCTGATTTTTTGACTAACTCCATGTCCTCACGTTTGAAATCTCAGTTTTGCAGTGTTTTTTCCCAGGCTTCTGACATCTACAAATGTCAGACTCAATCTGTCTGAGCCGTCACTGCTTCTTTGCCTCAAGAGATTTCCTTTGCACCTTGCCACATCTGCTTTCCACATTCTAGTGCTGCACTCTATAAATATCACAGTCTAAGCTGCAATGTAACAACTGAGTTTGGGTTTTTACTTACTGTATGACAAATACAAAATTATTTTTTTGTATTGAGTCTATTCTTGATTGCTTTCACTCTGTTTCATTCTACCCACATCCTCTTCATATTCCACTTGCAACTTGAGCTGAGTTTTTGTTTTCTGGGGTCTTAGCTCAGTGCCAGATTTTAGTCCCTTGCCGATCAGTTGCTATAGATGATTGCTAGACTTGATTTACTCTAAAGTAAGGTAAGTCTGGATCCATTAGTTTGATTGCTACATGCACGACTTAATATTGAACAAATCTATACTTTCTAACACCTTTGTTAACGCAGTAAAATGTAGAAGAATCAAATTATCCTAAAGACAAATCTTACATAATATGCACATGCTGTTATTATTACCAGTGTTATTGAGAAAATTTTGCCTATCTCCTGGGACATGGTCCTGCGATCATGAGATAACTCCCATGTCTAGCAATGGAAGTGTTGATAACTGATGCTTTCTGTAGTTATTATTTTCATGTCATTCAGTATAATTTTTGTAGTCTAGATTACTCCTGAATTATCACCAAAATTAATCTCAGTGTTGGGATTTCTGGATTTTCATAGAATCATCAAAGAAGTTTCAAAACAATAAAATTTTAGATTTAGAAAATTTAATATTAGGGGCTTATCTGCTCCCGAGTGGCCTCTAAGATCCATGATATGAAGTAATTTATAATTTAGCTGGAGCATAACTTAAATGGCAAGAACTGAAAATACTAGTGAATAACCCCAGTAAGACCTTTAGCATCTTCATTGCAATATTACTTTTGTGCTCCTCCTTGTTGTGTGTAAATATTTTGGCAGAAATCATTAATAACAGAGATGTCTCCAGAAATCTCAATCATGCCACAGACTCCATTTAGACATATTTCAAGCTCCATGCAGAATTTTAGAAAAACACATTTTTGCATTTCTATGAATTTAAATCAATTAAAATGCATGTTATGGATATCTTAAGGTTTTCATAATCAGCTCCAGGATACTAACTCCATTTATGGAAAAGTTCATATGTTAGACTCTCTGAAGATATCTGCCAAAATATTAATTTATCTGAAATTCTAGGCAATTATAACTTTCCTGAAATTAATACAATTCTGAGTATTTTTATGTTTTGGTTTTACAACAAAGAATTATTTGCAATGACTATTTAAGTGGAGATAATTTTTGGTTACTTAAAATAGTTAAATGGAATTTAATTGACCTGCTTTGCCTTAGAAAGAAAATAATATAATACAAAAATACCTTAAAAATAATAGAAATGAGGGACACCTGGGTAGCTCAGTTGGTTAAGTGGTTGCCTTAAACTCAGGTCATGATCTCAGGGTTCCGCGAATGAGCCGCACACTGGGCTCCCTGCTCAATGGGCAGCCTGCTTCTCTCTCTCCACCATTTGTGTTCCCTCGTGCACTCTCTCTTTCAAATAAATAAATAAAATATTAAAAAAATAACAGAAATGTGTAATGATTACAAGGATTATAAATTATAAACACCAGAAAAGTTAGGTGTGCATTATAATAAGAATTAAGACAAAATGCATTTCCTGGCAGCAAACAGAGCTCTTATTTTACTTGCAAGCACAGAGTAGAGTGGCATTCCACACAAAATTAATTATGCTTTGTGGACAACCCAACCTGGTTGCTTATTAAATCCCATTCCCTAATGCAATCTAAAAGGCATAAGCAACAGAATTAGAAGTGTTATGTACAATTGCATGTTTCATATTTCTATAATGTTGATGATAGAAGCTTGTTTTTGCAATTTAGGTTTACATTGGAATCACCAAATAGATCACCTTAAGTGGTACTTTCCACCTGCAGTGATAACTTTGCAAACAAAATTAGAATGTTTCAATCTGACAGAGAGGTGCATCGTATTTAGTAGGTATTTTTAAGTGGTACTAAATAGAATTTTATTGGTAGGAAGGATTTGATCTCCTTTTACCAACTTGGCCAAAATTGTTCATGTTAGAAGTCTTGATATCAGTGTGAGGTCTTGTGATCTGCATCTGCATTTAGACCCAATCATGGAGGTGAAAGAGCCTACGGGGAACACAGTTTTTTATAGAAGCAAATGACAAGTCAAATAGTTTACTGCTGGCCTCTGACTAAATAACAATTAGCACTTTCTGTCAGAAAAGGCTTACTTGTGATTATTAATGTTGGTAATATAGTTTACTACTTATGTTATTACTAGTTTTAAGTCACCTATATGTTTATATACACTTGGCTAATTCTGCAAATCTATAGAACCCCAAGAATATGAGCTTTTGCTTGTCTTCAAAGACATGGCACAGATTAGGAGAGGAAAAAAAGTATAGTGTCAGACTTGGTTAAGCTTGAATATACCTATTGTAACAAGACTAGCACAGATTTAAAAAAAATTAAGAAACTATAATTGAGGGGCATCTAGGTAGCTCAGTTGGTTAAGTGTAGGATTTTTTATTTTGGCTCAGGTCATGATCCCAGGGTCCTGAGATGGATCCCATGCAGGGTTCCGTAATCCATGGAGAGCCTGCTTGAAGATTCTCTCTTGATTCTCTCTTTCCCTCTGCCCTTCCCTCTGCTTGTGCTCTCTCTCTCTTTCTCTCTCTAAAATAAATAAATAAATAAATCTTCTTAAAAAAACTATGATTTATAACTAAATTGTGTTATGCCATTATTTCAATGAAACTTTAGTGAGTTCTCATTAATTTTCAGCATGGTTGGTAGACAGTGGGATTCAGCCATGAATGATCTCTTCTCCAATGAAGATTTAAGAAACTGGAATAGAAAGATAAATACAATTTGATAGTGGTGATGGAGATATATGGTGCTGCAGGAGCATATAGCTCGGGCTCCTAATTCACATGTTGACATGGCTCTCTAAACTTTGAAGTCTATAGCAGCCCTTAACTTTGGGAAAGCATCACTGCAGCTGCTGATAGAACAAGTCCCATTTGGATAAATAATTTTTACCTCCTCTGATTTCTCCTTTCATAAATGACCTTGCTGTGTCTTTTAGGACACATGAACCTAAAAAGAACTTAAACCAAATCCACCACTTGGTTCCAGTTTAATAGTCTGAAAGAAAGAACACAGAGAGTTATTCAGGTTCACATCTACCTTTGACCAACTATGGGATACTGGCACTATGGCCACAAGTAGAATATTTTCAGAATGGTCGATTTTACTCTGATGAACTGCACAATATGCCTTATTAAATCTTGTTCAACAAATAAGACGTCAATAAGTCATCCTCCCGCCCTCCTCCCCCTCTGACTTTTTTCCTTCCTTCCTTCCTTCCTTCCTTCCTTCCTTCCTTCCTTCCTTCCTTCCTTCCTTCCTTTCCTCCTTTAATTCTTGCATTTGACCTGTATTTGACATTTTCTTGGTATTAACTATGTATCAGAAATTTTACTAATTGTTGGAAATTTGCTTAGTGACTACAACATGGTATCTGCCCTTAAAGAAAGTTAGATTCAGCGTAAGTTATATCACTTTCATTTGCTCTGTCTTTCCTTTTTAGATTTCTTTTTTAAATTCCTTTAATAGCAGTTCTGAAAAACATAAGGTCTTCTCATTGAATTTGACAGATATCTCTTCTTCTTCCCCTTCTCCGCCTTCTCCTCCTTCTTCTTGTACCTTCTATAACATATACAAGTTGTTTAAAAATAATGATTTGATCTAATTATCTCAAATCAAGAGGTGTAGAGTAATCTCCTATGCTATTCTCAAGACAGTGAACTCTTTTCACTTTGCCCTAAACAATGAGATTTAGTCACAAATGGTCTGTGTTTTCTGCAATACTGAGATGAATTAATTCTAGCATAAAATTGAAATCATCATTTTGGACTCTCTTATACTGTTCCGTGTTACCTCATATTTAGCCATCTATGCTGGCGTTTCATGTTTTCTCTCTCTCTTTCCATCCATAGGCCAATTCATTTCATTTGTTCACAATCATATCTAACCATCTATTTATCTATTCTAATATTAATCACAGTTTTATTGGTAGTAAGTTTTCTCTCACAAGAAGGCAATAATTATAATTCACACACACAAAAAATCATCAGCTCTGATATAGTGATGTTTCTGCAGTGTCCACACAGGATTCCCACTGAGGCAGCAGCTGCAGTGTTCTTTGAATGAATGCACATCATCTGGTTCAATCAGATTTATCTATTCCTGTGCTGGATTATTTTTATTATTATTTTTATTCTTACAGAACATTGTTTTTAAGAAATTGGTGAGGGCAGTTGTGTTAAATTGGTAGAAGATAAAAATAAACTACTTCTTATAAGTAGGATATCTTCCTTATCTAGAATGGAGCTTTCTTTAGATGATATGCCTCTACCCAAAAAACAATTAGTGGCACCCAGGTGGAGGATGTCTTGGTTCAACTTAAGCTTTCCCAATTTCCTCACACTAAACTACAAACTACAAAACTAACATGGTGAAGCTATCACTTGACCTCTAAGGAATGTTTGGTGTAATGAAAGAATATGGCTTCTGTATCTGAGAGCTAGGAGTTAGAATTCTGATTCCACTACATTTGCTAGCTCCTCAACTTCAGTAAAGTTATTTAATTGCTCTGAAGCCCATTTGTCTCATCTGTAAAATGGAGGAAAATTATGCTATTCCCTGGATAAATGAGAGAGTATAATTGATTCAAAATAATGAATACAGTGCCCTTGGCACAAAATCAACAGAAAGTTAGTTCTTTCCACCATTTTAGTTTGCTCTTTTTATCCCTGTTTCCACAGCCTTTAGCATAGAGTAGGCAATGTAAATTGTGAAAGTATTGCTAGATTCTAGTTGTTTCCATGGTTACTGTTAAGACTACCTGCTGTACGTACACATACATTCTCACTTGTAAGGTGTTTAAAAATGACATTGTTGACATTATTAATATAATTCTATAATGCATATTTTGAGAAAGATTTTTGACTCTGGAAAAGACAGGAAATTGTTGAGGAATAAATCTGACCAAAATCTTTCATGCACAGTTGAAGATCACTACAAATTATATTCACTTAAAAAGATATATTTGAGGTAGAGAGGCAATGTTTCTTGAAAAACATGTTAATTGCAGGTGTTTTCTAGTTTGAGTGTCAGAGGGGAAAAAGAAAGTGAGCAAAAGAGAAGGAAATAAATTAAATACCTCTATGATTTCGTGGAGAGACGAGAAAAACAAACTTAAACACCACCTGTAGTCTTTGTGTGTCAGGATAATTTTATTTATATTATATTCCCCTGATCCTCCCTGATGCTGGGGTCATCAAATACACAATTAAAATGAGATAATAATGACAAACAATAATAGTTAAAACACCATAAAAAAAAATCCATGTGGGAGATAACAAGCACAGGAATAAGGAAGCCTGGAGGGGAAAAAATATTCTTTTCATTCAGATCTAATAATCTACCAATCTGTATTCCCTGGCATGAGTGTCTGATGACGGGGGATCCGTTTGGGTTGAGGAGAGCCTGGCACTGCAGTTGTGTTAGTCTGTCAGAGTTAGGAAACCTAGATCATCACAGGCTGGTATGTGAAGATTCATATAGAGCTTAAGGTATTCAGATAGCTCTGATTTATCATTATAACTCAGTACAGCTCAGCAAAGTTATTGGCTGTTGTCATGATTGGGCTGTTGTATTTCAAGAGCTTCAGATAGTAATGTGAAGGCAAAAAAGGGTCTCCAGCAACTTCAGATACTAACACGGGGGGGCAGCAAACGGCTTTGATGTCCTTAGACAAGATCCATTGCTCAAAGATGTTACCTCCGGTGATCGCCCAGAAACTGAACTAGAATATGAATGTGATGAGCTATAAAATCTTCAGGAATCTTCTGGGTCACAGGCTAAAGAGCAGACCCTGAAGGAAAGGAATTGAAATCGAATAAACGGGGTTACCTAAAGTGTAAACCAACAGAAATAGAGCTTTTGGACCTGTGAGAACCTTTGAGGTCTATGAGGTCAGAATTTTGAGGGTACATCATTTTGGTAGGAAAAAAAAAAGTTTCATTTTTTTTTATTAATCTCTAAGTAAATTTCTTTTCATTTCCTTTTTTATTATTAATATAGGCAACAAATCATAATAGTTAGCAGTACCTGTGAGTGTTACCAGTGGACACCAGAGATATGCCCCTATTCCATTGCAGTTTCTTGCACGTGCCTAAATATAGTGCGTTCGTTATTACTTTAAAAATTATGGTAATTGTTTTACCTACACTGTAATGTGTTAATAAAGAAACATATATCCTAATAATGCAGTTTTCAGTTTATAATATGTTGATAATTGCATTTCAACCTGTTCTGTTTCCTTTGTTGTCACAGAAAATGCATTGCAGGCGATTAAATATTTTGAGAAGGATCCACAGCTTTCAATTGACTGCCAAAAAATGATTGGCGCACAAACGGTTAAAAACTCCTGCTCATTGGTAACAGAAATGTATTCTTCAGAGGCTAACAAAGTCAAGGGCAGACAAAACTTCAGCACAAATAAAATATTGGCACCTTTCAGAGACTAACAAAGAGAAAATTCTGTACTGACAAACAATCCCTTTTTTACAACTCAAGGAAAGTAAGGTTAGAAGACATGGTGCCAAATAGCATCTCTTCACACACAAATACTTCTGTAGCATGATGGCAAAATATGCTGGAACAGTGCCTGTTTTGCAGGCTTCTCAAATTAGATGTAGATCAATCTGGTGGGGTGGAAAGATCACCTGGCATAATTGTGTTCTAACTTCTATTACAAAGTTGCTATTTGACTTTGCTAGCATCTAAACCTTCAGAACTTATTTCTTCAGTTATGTAATGAGGAAATTAGATGCTTTCAGTTTTTCAGATCTAAAATTCTACTCCAGAGGTCAATATTCCCTTGATTAGAATGAATTTTTTTGACTCCCGATGTTACTAGAGGGGCTTTGCAGTGAGATTTTATTGTATTGATTCTTCTATGATTCCAAATGTTAAGACTAGCCATCTTTTCACCGTTAGAATTAATCGATATTAACCTTAGTCACAAGTTTCAGCACCAGGTAGATTGTCCAAAGATTGTCCAGCTATTTGTTAGCTGCTCATGCAGGTTTCTTCCCAAGATCAGCATGTGGTTTATCTCTGAAGAATCCTGGTCTCTTTATCCAGGACAAACTGGCAGGACAGCTACTTCCATCTCTAGAAAATTTCACATGTTGCTTGAAAAAAAAAAAATAGAATATTGTGTTTCTAAATCTTTCTAAATGTATTAGTAAAATGCTTTCTCTCCTGAAGGGATTTTTCAGACAGTAACTTAAAAATGTACCTATTTAACCTCAACCATTTTCTCAACCATCTTCCTGGTTGGGCAATGGTATACATATTTTAATCTTAAGAAACTTGAAAAATTAAGAGTAATATTTGGAACAGTGATCTTTTGATTTTTCAAGAAGATATTTATACTCTCAAAGCCTTTTGCATATGTATGTGAAGTTTCCCTATGAAATGTCCTATAAACCTATTTTTTTTTATTACCCTGCGTAGCATTTTATTTAAAAAGCTTGAGGTTCTAGGTGATATTAACATAAAACATAGTCTACCTATAAAATCCAAGGGTGTTTTCCCTTAAAATGTTGAGAATAAAAAGACATAAGATTAACATGATTTTAATTTTTTTAAAGGTTTCTTGAGCTAAACCTCTTCCAATTGCTCTTATCAAATAAATTATGTGCAGATGAGGTATTGGGGTGGATTAGGATCATTTCATAACATAGCAAATGGGAGACTATACCATGAAGCCATCCCATTCCTCTGGCCTCAGTCAGTGTCTTGGATAATGCTATTAAAATTTAAAAGCCACCTATAAGCCTAGTAATGAAATAATGAACAAACAAGGACAAGTATCTCTCGCCAATGACAGGCAGTTGTTTAGAAGTATGCCTTAATTCACAAATTTCTTGCACTTAATTAGTTTAATGTACACAAAGCACTGTGAGGATAAAAAGAATAAAATGAATAACATAAATGTTAGAAATTTTTAATAGACTCAATCTTTTAGAGGTTGAGAGCTCTCCAGCTGCCCATCTTTCTAGATGAGGACGGATGGAAATCACCTTCTCAGTATTTCTTCGGGGCAGCAGAAACCGACCCTTTGATGTTCTGACATAGGAATCTGTTGAGAGTTTAAGAACCACCTTCTCCTTTCTTTGTGTTTACTGATTACAAGGCAGCCTCTTTGAAAGGAGGAGAGGATATTTGTAAATAGTAAAGAAAATAAATGAATCAGAGGGGAGGGGAGAGACGGATACTTATTATCACTCTTTTTTCCCTTTGGAGGCACGTATGGGGGAGTGTCCTTCTCTCCTTCCTCTCCTCTAGGACTGCTGGAGCAGCAAACCAGCAAGTGGAGGGGGGAAGACAAGGATAATTCCCTTTGATGTGGTCTCACAGTGGCAGCCTTTGTATCTGAGACAGCTAATTAAACAGCAAATGAGTTAATTTGGAGTTTTGAACATTGTCACCTGAATTGCTCTTCCTTTCACGTATTCTTTCAAAAGCAAACTGATCACTCTAATACAGAATTCTAGCCACGTTTTTGTTAAACTATGCCAGTGAATAGATTCCTATTAGGATTAGGAGTTGATTTTCAATATGATCAAAATTCAGAGAATCTATCTTAGAATCCTCAAGACATCACTGATTCTAAAAGTAAAATTAATATCTGTGTTTCAAAATTGCCTGTGTTTTAACTCTACTGGAGGAGATTCATATAGAATATTAAATATTAATATCATTTCAATAAAAAAGACTTAACTGGAGAGTACCAAATATTAAAATATGTTTTTGATTTAAAATCACTCCAAATAAAATTTATATATATATATATATATATATATATATTATTTTTTTTTTATTTATGATAGTCACACACACAGAGAGAGAGGCAGAGACACAGGCAGAGAGAGAAGCAGGCTCCATGCCCCGGGAGCCCGACGTGGGATTCGATCCCGGGTCTCCAGGATCGCGCCCTGGGCCAAAGGCAGGCGCCAAACCGCTGCGCCACCCAGGGATCCCAAAATTTATATATTTTGAAGTAACGAAGTACTAGGTCTCATTGTTAAAGCCCTCATCTAAAGGAAATTTAAATACGTATGTTTCTTGATCTATTCATAAAAATGAAAAAGGGATGGAAAAATCTTTGATGATGTCTATTATATATTTGGAGGCTTTTTATGAGCTGCTGGAAATCATCTTTTTTTTTTTTTTAATAAGATGACATATGTTGTCAAAGGGAATGATTATTACTCAAATAAAATATGCTCCCAAGGTGATACCAGCACTGTAATTTACTTTTCAAAGTTTGGAGGAGGGGACCTACAGCATTCTATTTTCTAAAAGAACAAATTACAGGAAAAGCCTAAAAGCTTCACTTTATGTTCCAAAATTTAGAGAAATATTTGACTCCAGAGCAGCCAAATTCCTCAGAGATAAAGAGTGTTTGGGAAAGAAAGTGATGCTAAAAATTTAAAGAAATTTTAGTCAAAATTATTTATTATTTAATTTTGGTCCGTCAGTAGAAAACTCAATTTCTTCAGAATAAAGCTGTGCATGTACTTAGTTAAAAACCTTTGGACATTAGATGAGATTAGAGAATCAGGTCAGAGTAAGACAAAGGTTTCATTTAAATTTGTTTGTCCTATTCCATAATGTACCTAAAGAGACAGAACCTTTGCTAATACATAAAATCCTTTTCTATTCTTCAAAAAGACATTTTCTCCCAATCCAAAACTTAGTTATTATTATGTTTTTTAATAAGGATTGTAAAGTGCCAAGAATGTTGAATGTTAAAAATGTGGGACCCGGGATGAGAATAGCAGATAATGAATTGTGATGTCACAACTGATTAGTTAAGGACTAGTTATGAAAGTTAGCTAACCACAGTTTACCTCAGTGTCAATCCTCATCTGTAAAACAAGAATAATTATATTATCTCTCTTTTAGGTTGTTAAGTTTGACAAACATACCTTTCAGGTACTTAATTCAAAGCCTGGTCCACTGTGAACAGCTAACTAGCGTTAATCACTTCTGTTTTAGAAAAAGTCAGTGTGTGCTAAACAGATCATGGAGCCTAGAGCCAGACTTCCCAGGGTTAAACCTCAGCTCTCACACTTACTAGCCATGGGATCTTGGTCAAGTTATTAATTTGTGTGTCTGCCTTCCCGTCTCTAAAAAGGTGTAATAACATTTATTTTTTTTATTGTTGTAAGGATTCAGAATGTCCATATATGTAATTTATTTTAAAAAGTACATGATATTTGTTAAGCCATTTATTTTTCCTAATTCAGTGAATGGATCTGAACATGGTTGAAACCTAGACACCCTTGAAACCTCATGTAATTCCCCATATCGTATAGGCAACTTTTATTTAAAGTTTTACTAGCTAACATATGGCACTTAACAAATGCCAGGTACTTTTTAAAATGAAGACACTAGATTTGATGAGAAATTAAGGAGTATGATTATGCATGTACTGAGTTCAGATCCCTTGAGATAATTAAGTGCAATATTGAGTAAGCATTTGGATATAAAGTTTGGGAGTTTAGACAAGTGGTCTGAACTAAATTTAGACACAATGGGCATGCTAGCAATAAGAAGGTGGCCTCTGGAATACAGATGAAAATTGAAGCAACAGTCAAGCTTTTTATAAGCTTAGAAAGCTTAGAAAGGGAGAAAAAAATGAGACTTTTAATTAAAACTCCAAATACAGATTCTTTACAAAATTCTTTTGAATCCTCTAAGCAGACACCCAGGCCAGGAAGCATTGTGTTTCTATAGATTTTAATGCCATTAATAAGCATTAGTTTATGAAAAGTGGGATCAGTTATGAATCTAGATGCAGTTATTTGGGAACAGAGCTTCTTCCTTTCTCCTTCACTAGCCTGGCACTGAGCAAATGGTTATGAGCCCATTGGTTATGAGTCACTGTTGATTGTTCCTGCATCATTGGGCATGAGCTGTAATAAACAGGGAACTTAGAAAGGTAAGGGTTGGTGGAGCTCAAGTAGCAAGATGAAGACTTACAAAACAAAACTAGAAAACACAAGTTGAGAATCAGGGATGGGGATTTCCACAGATCAGGAATACTTGTTTTAGGGTTCATGATTCCCTTTGTGAATCTTCTGCATTCCATTCACACTCTGGATTTGACATTTGTTCAGGGTTTGGCCTGCACTCTTCCCTTTCTGCTTCTATTAGTTGAATGTTTCAAAACAGTTTTCTGCTTATCGAAATTCCTTGTTGTATCTTCCTGTTTCTTATACAGTGCAAATCCCTTTGAGGATTTATTTTTCTATAATGAATATTAAAAACAAATAGAAATTAGGAAAGAAAACTATTCCCCCTAACTCTACTTCTCCCTCCAGATACCTTTGACCATATAGATCATAGACTCACAGAAAAGACACCTGGGGGAAATTTGGAGATAGATGGGAAGGAAGGAAGGAAGGAAGGAAGGAAGGAAGGAAGGAAGGAAGGAAGGAAGGAAGGAAGGAAGGAAGGAAGGAAGAAAGAATAGGATTGCGGAGGGATGTGTGAGTCCTGCATTAATTAAGGTCCTCTGCCTTTTCCAGGAAGTGCCGTCTTGATTTTTAGGTCTTCCTTCCTTCCTCCTTCCTTCCTTCCTTCTTCCTTCCTCTTCCTTTCTTTCTTTCTCCCTCCCGCCCCTCCCCTCCCCTCCCCTCCCCTCCCCCCCTCCCTCCCCTCCCCTCCCGCCCCTCCCCTCCTCCATCCTCCCTCCCTCCCTCCCTCCCTCCCATCCTCCCTCCCCATCCCTCCCTCCCTCCCCTCCCTCCCCCGCCCCTACCTCCCTCCTCCTCCCTCCCTCCTCCCTCACCCCCTCCCTCCCTCCCTCCGCTCCGCTCCCTCCCTCCTCCACATGTCTTTCTTGTCTTTCCTTACCCTCTCTTCCTTACCCCGGAACGAAGGAAGGAAGGGAGGAAGGAAGATTGATTTTGGACAATTCAGTTACATTATTCAATCTGAAGCTACATTATCTGCATAAAATGAATTGGGGGAAGTGAATGGCAACAGATCCAGAGAAGTAACTGGTAGTAAAAGACCAAGGACACAGAAGAGAACGGGAGTTTATTTTCCCCTTTTTCTGTCCCTTTACTACTTACCACTGTAGCAGTCCACGAGATGCCTCAAAATTAGTATATACTCACATATCTCCCTGAACACACATACCCACAAGCATATCATAAAAGCTTGGCATTTGCCATTGTAAGTGTTCAGAATTGTTAGCATTAACTCTAATCTTAATAATTTGCTTTATGTCAGGGAAATTAACTTAACGGTAAAGTTATCTTACTTAGTTCAGGGGA
Organism: Canis lupus familiaris; assembly: GCF_011100685.1. Taxonomy (NCBI): domain Eukaryota; kingdom Metazoa; phylum Chordata; class Mammalia; order Carnivora; family Canidae; genus Canis; species Canis lupus. The sequence continues at coordinate 9,602,839 of NC_049254.1, read as the reverse complement.
AAAAATAAGATTTCCTAAATCTCATTTATTTTTTGAATTAACACATAATCTTAATTCCTCATTTTTGCCCCACATCCCCTTGTATGATGCCAATTAAACTTGCAGTAACAGCAGCCAATTCCAATTTACTGGCTGCTGTGGCTGAGCTAAAAACTGGTTTCACCAGTCCGATTGCTTAGTGAAAGTTAGATGAACAATGGCATCACATCATACATTTTTCTGGTCAATTAGTCGTGGCTGGGCCCATTTTGAGTGTTAGGCTTCAATCTCTCCAGAGCTAGAAACTGGAATTGGGAATACTAGCCTCTTAATGCTCTTTCTTGACTGCTTATCAGAGAGAAGATACTGAATTCTCAATGGCTGTGGAAGAGTTGTAATTAAGGCAAAAGGATCTTAGAGACCATGGTAATCTAGAGAGACTACTAAAAGTTAAAAATTTAATCTTCTTGATGTATATATTTCTTTGGAGCGAGTACATTTGCATTGAATGTAGTAACTGTTCTATCTAAATGACAATTGTTGTGACTCTCACTGTAACATAAGGTAGGGAGGAGACCCACATAATCTGAAGATAGTGGGGAAAAGATCTAGAAATGCATGGATACAGTACTAATGAGTTGTCACGTGGGTTCCAGAAGATAGTACATGTAAAGCATCACCCGATACATAGAGATTTACATATGATGATTGTTGGCTGTGTAAACAAATTATCACATGCATGTTAATCCTAAAGCAAGGACACTAATAATTTCCAGTGCAAGGTTCCTATGTGTTTATACTTCTTTACACATTTAGTTTTTTCTTTTCTTTCCTTTTTAATGCCTTTCCGCCTCTAGGCCTCACATAATACTTTGATTTTCATCTCTCACTCATTCTTCCCTATGTATTGACCATAGCTTAACCCTTGTGGTAGAACTGGTGGTCCTCAGAGAAATCTTTCCTATTTCTTTCCACACCTCCACAACTTGAGGCACTCCACTTGTATGCTTCTATCCATCTGTTTGTTAGTTGTTGTTGTTTTTACAATTTCTCTATCCGTTTCTGAGTAGAGGTCAGAGCTGGGAACTACGACCCTCACATTCATATAATGAGGAGGGAGAGACAAGACAAGGAGGAATGAGATAGTATTGAATTTGCACATTTACTATGTGATAGACTTTCTGCATACTGTCGTTTTGTACGATAAATGTACCAAGAAGTGAAGATTAGGTATTGGATAGGCCATGCTTCTGAATAAAATTATTTAAATGGACTCTAATAACTCCATGTCTCCTCAAGAGAAATTATTTTTCTTACCTTTCTCCTTTCTTCCTTTCCTTTGTCTTACTTCTCTTTAATGCAGCTACTATTATTCACTTTTATAGATTCCTTTGTGCAATTACCAGGCTATATCATAAACCATATCCTATTTTCCTCCTTTTAGACTCACCATTAAACTCTTCAGTCCTAAAAAGTCTACTTGTCCATTTCCAACTTGCAACTGGTAATTATTTCTACAGTCCTCACCTTGTATATTAAAGCCATGATTTTTTTTAAAATTTTATTGATTTATGATAGTCAGAGAGAGAGAGAGAGAGAGAGAGAGGCAGAGACACAGGCAGAGGGAGAAGCAGGCTCCATGCACCGGGAGCCCGATGTGGGATTCGATCCCTGGTCTCCAGGATCGCGCCCTGGGCCAAAGGCAGGCGCTATACCACTGCACCACCCAGGGATCCCTAAAGCCATGATTTTTACGTGAAATCTTTCAATATTTGCCCAATCTGCGTCTCAGATAGTAGTCATATAAGTCTATAAAATGAGTATTTCTAACTCTTGAACTGGTTTGTTTTCCTGAAATAGTCCCAAATATTTTGTTTCCAACTGCAAGACAACCTCAGTGTAGCCAGTTGCGTATCTTCTGGGCTCCCACATTGCAATTATCTGTGTTTAAGTCTATCTCATTTAAAAAGTTGTAAACTCCTTGAGATAAGGCACTATGTTTTATTGGTATTTTTCTCCGCGGTGTTTTGTGCTGTGTTGAACTCTTATTTAACACTGAATGAGAAACACTGAATTAAACAGTGAATGGGAAATTTCCAGTGGTGAGAGGAGAGATGGGAACAGGATATAACATTCTTCTACATACAAATAAATGTTCGTTGAATGCTTAGGCAGAGCTGGAACAAACAACTGTAATGAATCTTAAACTTTCTAATTGTTCCAATGTGTCTAGACCAATGCCTAAACTTTAAAAAAGAAAAGTAACCACATTCAGACTCCACAGACCCTGTACAGAAAAACTGTTATTTGTCTATTCTAACAGGATGACCTAAATAAAACTCTTCTGACTCCATCAACACTGCAAATGAGACTTTCCTGCATTTATGATAAGGAAGCCCTTTTATTTTATCATTATTTGTTTTACTACTCATCAGGCTCTTTGCGCCTATACACAAGGATGACAATAGCAAAGGAAGAAATCACCGGGAAAAATACAGACTATACCTAACACTGCCATCTTACCACACATGAAGGGTAATCACAATAAATTATTATTGCCCTTAAAATCAAGCCTTTGTTCCAATGTTCCAGAGAAAAGAGCAGATTTATCAAATAGTTTCTACTTTGCAATGAAAGACAATCACTAGAAATTTGGTTAGACCACTTCAACTTACTTAATAGTCAAAAATGTTAAAGTCCTTTGGAGATTTTCTAGTTAATAGAATTAACCTGTGGTGTAATTAGACATGTCTGAATTAAAGTCCTTTTGCAATGATAATACCTGCAGTAGAAGTGGTCTCCAGGGATCAAGAGATTAGTATGCACATTAGTGGTAGATCTGCCATCAGAATCACATTTATCCTTTTGGTCCTTCATCCCTGAAGGATTCTATAGCTGGGTGGATTTACAGGTTTGCTCTTTCTTGTCAACTGTTTTGCCTATTTTTATTCCAAGGAATATCGCCTTCCATCATGATTTCTTCATCTGAACTCTAATGAAAAAATGGGCTACCTTCTCTTTTTCCTACTCCTATTAGGAAACACGGGGACAGTACAAAAAACACAATATGATCTCTCTGACTAGCTTGAGAATTAGAGAGGACATTTTTAAGAAATCACTCAAATCACTGTAGCCAAATTCATGCTGGAGCTTCTGAAGATGACCTAAATACCTATGCCTGCACTTCATCTCTTTTAGGCAGTCTTCCCAAGTTAATTATAGAGTGCAAATGACTTCAGGATATCCAGTAATGTTCCAACATCACCATGTTTATGCAGAACTAATAGCTAAGGTGTACATATTTACCTGTTTCCAATATTAACACAAATGCAAATATATGTACATGCATTTTCAGGTCTTTTTTAGTAAGTTTTATATTAACTTTAAGGTTTCCCCCAAAAAAGTCCTTTATGTCCTCACTTCTTCAAAATTCCTTTCTGTACCATATCGCACTTTGCAGGATGAGCACTGTATCAGTGTATGATACTGAATCTCCTTTATTTGCCATTGTAGGCAGCGTAAGCCATACATCTTTGTCTTTGGAAGACTTTCAAACCCATGTGCCTGCACCTGTTTGGCCTCAGAGAGCCCTACATGGCTTACATTCATGGTTTTATTCAGTACAATAACACAGACTATGAGTTGGAGTTTAAAATTTGAGGTTTAACAAACAATAAAATTTAAAAAATGAAATTTGAGGTTTACATTGTGTTACGAAATAGTTGTGTTAATATCTGCTACTCTCTGAACTTCTTTGTGTCTCCGTGGGACATAAGTATACATAGTTCTAGGCATTGTAAACAGACAAACATGTATCACACATCACCTAAAGCTCCCTGGAATGGAAAATGATTGTGTTATCTACTCTCTCTTTTAAGAATCTTTGTGGCCAAATTAGGTGTGGTATCACCCTCTTCTAGACTTCTGGGTTTCTTTGTTTATACAACTTCTCTGTTCTATTTTGTGTCACATTTATGTCCTGTTTAGATTTATGTTACACTCTATAGCAAATTTGTAATTCCACACACTGTGTGATACATATTTTGTATCTTCATAATGATTAATTTATTATTTGAGCTTTAACATTTCTGTTGTGAGGATCAAGTAAAATAAATCATATGAAAATGTTGTAAACCGCAATGGGCTGTACAACTGCAAGGTAGCCCAACGTGTGTTGAATACACGTTGACTATATAAAGGGAATTTGCTTTTCCTCATTCAAAAGTAACTACATAAAAATAAAGATAATTAATATGTATTCAAATTTAGAATGTACTAGAGGTTGTATGTTATCTGATTTAATCCTCCCAAGCCGATCGAGTATCTCCATTTCCTAATGAAGTAAACGAATTTCAAGAAATTAGGTAAATGCTCAAGTGTGCAGTACAGGTATCTGTACTTTATTCACTCACAGACCTTCTGAAGTTAATATTCATATTTTCTCTTCTGTCATGCCTCACCTATTAGAATTACTATGTAAGTAAATTGATACAGGGCAGGCAAAATTTTTACCTTTTAATATCAAGCACTATATAAAATAAGTTACTTTCTCTGAAACCAAAGGAGGTCTAAACAACATTATGTTCTCCTATTTAACCAGGGTGTGTGAGTTTACATAGAGGACTGTAAAATTATTCAATCAACTTCAAGTCGAATAGTCCCTTAAGACATAGTTTCTATTCTAGTGATTTACATGGTATTATTGTAAAGTTTCCTGGACCTCATCTATAGAATATGTCTCCAGCTTATGGACAACTGATTAAAATTTCATAATGATGGAATTGTGTCTGTTACCATATCTAACATAAATCTTGGCACATGGATGGTACTCAGTAAGAAAATACTCATTAAATGAGCAAATGAGGGAACTATGGGAGGAAATGAAGATAGCAGTATGTTGTAGGAAGTGGATTATGACAGTATTTGGGTGACCTGGCTAGCACTTCTGGATTATTTACCAACAACCTGAATGACTTCCAAAAGTCATCTAATTTTTGAGCCTCTGTTTTTTTTTTTGTTTGTTTGTTTTCATTTTCAAAATCTTATTGTATCTTTAATATCCCTACCAGCACAAACATTTTCGAATTTTCTGGATTGCTCAAGAAGGTATGAATGAATATCCTTTAACCTTTCAATCACAAAACTTAACCTGATACTAATATATGATGAACTTCACAATCTCTGATGAATAGCATAGCCCATTGGCTATCCCCAGTTTCCAAGTTCTAATACAGTCTGATACATCCTCCTTGACTTCCCTTTTTTTTTTTTTTTTTTGGCGGGGGGGTGAGACCAATTGCATGCTTTTTTACTCTGAGTTTTTTCCCACCGTCTTACCTGTCTTTCATCTCCGATAGACTAATAAAGCCCAATTTAATGGTATAAACATAACAAAAATAAAGCCTAAGGGAAACGTAGATGGATGATGAGCATGTTAGAATACTTTAGGTTTTCCCTCCTGAATCACAGTATTTTAAAAGAACACAAAAACAATGTAAAGAACCATAAATGACCTGAGATGTTATCCTTCATATGAGCTAACAGGTAGTCCACAACAGTTTCACAGATGCTGGCACTGGACGCAAGATTCCTGGGTTGGAGACAAGAGATTTTACTGCCCAGAGCACAGCAGGCAGCATGAGTTACTTGGTTGTATCAGTTCCCCTTTCTCTGCAGGTCCCAAGAAGTGATGGCAAGTGTCTCGGGTGTATGCAGCATACACAATGAGTCTATGCCGCAACTGAGGAAAATGGAGCCTAAAAAAACCCAATGCTATAAAGGTGACTTAAAACATACCTGTCCAATCTTTGCCTCAGAAGGAGGTACTATCTTTATTTTCCTGGTCAGGAAACAAATCTCCCTTCTGCCCTAAAGGGAGAGGCTCTCTGTATTATCCAGGAGTGTTGCTATACAGAAGGATAGTCTAGGACAAAAATAATCTCAAGGCCATGGGGAATTATTCCCTGATAATACATTTCTCATTTAAACTACATGTCTATCTTGGGTTCCTCAATGTTTTCTGTTTAGGGTAGTCACTCAGAGGCTCAGACTGACTGATGTTTCATCTAGATATTTGCCTTTTAGAGTATCATTTAGAAGGAAGAGACCAGCAAATTTTGACACTCTAAATTTCTACTCAGAAGGGACACATGGCACTTCAATGCACATTATTATTATTATTTTGGTAAAAGCAAGTGACTTATTCACAAATATTTTTCAGTCATTTACCTGAAAAGTGGACAGTCAGGAATAATAGCCCTAAAAACATAAAGAGTTGTATTCCAAACAATGAATGACCATACCTAAATTATGCTAAAAAATTATTTTTGCTTGAAGAAGGACTCAAAAAGCCACAGTGATCTGCCATCAGGTTCTATAAGTTGTTTGGGCAATTTTTTATATTTGTAGATTTTTAAACCTGCAAGAAAAATCAGAAACATTAGATGAAAAATTAACAGTACCTCTCTAGGTCTCATGTGTGAGCTAATCATGTGCTGGGTGCTAAAGGTTGAATGGTGGTTAAGACGTGATACCTTCCTTCAGGAAAGCTAACATTTTAGTGTGAGGAACAGAAAACAACAAGCAAACAAACAAAATAAGTATAGGTTTTGATAAGTGCTAAGAAGAAAACAGAGTATCATGGATTGAGAAGGCTGGGGTCATCAGATAATCCCCATATAAATATTGGTGGGTAGAGGTTCCTTAAAGTGTTCTAGATGGAAAACATCAAATATTAAGTTTCTTAATTGTAATAGAGCTAGACGTGTTTTAACACTTTTTTAAAAATATTTTTTTATTTATCTCTTAGAGAGAGAGAGAGCAGAGCAGGGGGGATGGAAGAGGGAGAAAGAGACTCCCCCAGGAGCAGAGGAGCAGAGGAGGAGAGAGCAGGGATCCCAACTCAGGGCTTAATCCCAGGACCCTGAGATCATGACCAGAGCCAAAGGCAGACACTTTAATGATTGAGCCACCCAGGTGCCCCTCTTATAAACACTTAACAATGACCTCAAAACTTCCAACAATTGGGCAACTTATCCAGAAAAACAATTAATTGATAAGATAAATATAAAAATGTTTACTCTTTGGTACAACCAGTAGGTGGTTGGACTGATGAGGCCTCACAGTAACACATGTGAATATGACTTTGGGATTTCAATTGACTTCAAGACCAAATGTTTTAAAATAGTGTGTCAAAAATGCGACTGAATAATAACATATGGTGACCAGAAGGAAAACAGAAGGATAATTCCACTATGTTCTGTAAAGTTGGACTCCATTCAGTTCTAGGAAGACATCTAGTTTTGTGAAACACTGGAATTTGTACAGAAGAGTGTTAATAGGGTAAGGATATATGTGGTTACAATCAAGACTATACCAAACCCAGAGGATATTTAGAAATGCATGAGGGCTATTTTGTAGTTGTCTCAATGAGTTATAAATGCCACTTAGAATTTAAGAAAAGGGCCAGGAATGCTAAGCAACTCGCATTACATGAGGGGAATTCCACACAATGAATTGTCCCTCCTCAAGTTCTAATGTGTCCCCTTTGACAAATAGTAGTTTGCATGTGTTGTGCACATAATATTTAATTATATTTATATATTTTAGTCTATGCAGAAAGACCTGAGAACATTTAATTTGGGGAAGAGAATAACTGTTGTCTTATACAGAAGCCAGTCAAGCAGCAAAGAGCAAAGTCTTCTGTGTAGCAGCAAACTGAAATGAGGTTAATAGAAAGAAGTTACTGGAAAGAAAGAGAAAAGCAGGTTTTATCTCATTCTAAGGAATAAATGTTTAAGGCTGATAGAAACAAAATCTGGGAAAATAGTCATTCTAATTCACTGACTTCTCTTTGATACAACCATTTTATCAATTTTCAACTTATCTTTCACTTGCTTAGCACAAACTGGAAGAATTTGACTTTGTCCAGAAAAGAGCCAAACTTTCCTATTTTCTTTTTAGTATCTCTGCCTCGTATAAAATGCAGGTCAGCTATATTTAAAGCAGATAATTCCTCAGCTTTTACACTCAAAAGCTAGCTGCCAATAGCTCTTCTTAACTTATAGAGAAAACCAGAAGAATCTAATTCTAGGATTCTGATTTTTATATGCAATATTTTTCTAAAATAACTTTACTTCCCATATGCAGACTTCATTTCCATGGTGGAAGTTGAGCTAGATGTTGCTATGGTTTATTTGACACTTGGAGCATTTGCAAAACTGTGCTTCTTGCAGTTCAGAGAGGAGATTCTTGATAAATATATTTGACTAATTACTATTTACTAATTATTTGTATCAAAATGCAGATGTGATTTTTATGTTACTTTTGTCCAGTTTGATGAGTAACAACCACAATCCCATTTATCAGTGTACTGGAACATTAGATAAAATTTACATTATATCAGCTTAGCTTAAATAGAAGCTTTCATTTTAGTAAAGCACCTGATGATGGACAAGAATGTATGAAAGGAAGAAACAATCTAGAAAAAAAATGTTTAGGATTTCTGTTCAACCTGAATGAAGTATCGAGGCCAATTAAGCAAAAGCAGTCTAGAGAGTTGTGGGATTTATCCTAGCCAGGGGATAACTTAATATATTCTGGCCATCAGACCCAGCAGAATATTCTAACCCTCTGGGATAACAGAATCATTTAGAGAGTACTGTTTTAGTATGACTTTGTAAGGATTTTCTACAAAACTGTCCATATAGAAATTTTTACCTTTTTTTTTTTTTTTTTTTTTTTTAAAGTCTTAGATGCCTGTTTGGTTTGGTAGGGAAGTAGTGTGAGTTTGGAAGACAATGAGAATGGGGGCATGAGCTCATTGAGGAAGCAGGAACAAAAAACTTGCCTCCCAACTATTTTGAAATTTTTCAAAAATGTAATCTCCTGAAAAAGATCATCATACAATCTCAAAATTAATTTCCAGAGAAAGATTTCAAAACCGTTTTTGAGCAATACTGTTATGGTTTGATAAAACATGTAAACTCTGAAGGTTTGTAATTTAAAGGAGAAATATCATTTGAATGTATGTTTCATAATAGCTTTGCCAAACTCTTTTGCATTACTTTACATTCATTATTCATATTCCCACACGCTATTTTGAGAAAACTATCAGGAGGTTTGCTATTTGGAGCTGAAATTCATCAGGAGGAGTCCCAATATATAGTTCTTGTTTTTTCAAAGCTAAAAAATAGAATTATCTAAAAAGTAATTCTGTATCATCCTGGCCTCTGTTTTTCCTTCCAAATCAAACCTTGTTTAGGTAGTCTACCCTGCAGAGACAAAGTCACTCATCTAATCCTTCTACTTCTTCCTTTTTGGGGGGGAAAAAAAGTGAACAGAAGTGGTTCCCTGCTTTTCCAAACAGGGAAACTGAGGAAGTCATCTAACGTGGGGAGGCCCACCACAGGCCACTATCACCTATAATGGGATAAGTAAATCTAATGCCCTATGTTGTCAACTTACCCTTAATTAGTAACAGAATATTTTGAATTCCAGATAGCCTACTTTGGTCTAATGTATCATTTGATCAAAACTTGGGGAAAGAAAAGGATATTATTTATTGAGTACCCTCAAAGAGCAAAACCCAATTTCTTTGTTCTTCAGAATACAATCCCTCATCCTTTCATATGCTTCCAGGTCTTTGGGATGAATGTGTTCCTATTTTGTCTGAATTTAGTAATTAATCTTTAGAAAGTCAATTGTTCTCTTATAATGCTATAATGCAGAGTTTTCTTGCTTTATTATTATTCTTTCCTCTATAGGATAATATGAAATACACTTCTTAAATTCCAAGACCTTCTAGAGTATGATTGTGAAGTTGAGAAGCCTGGTGATATTTAATTCTAAATTATTTCTGTTGTTTTATCTTAATACTTGGTTCAGTAATCTCTAGCTCTTAATCTTTAAGAGTAGACAAATTTCCTCAAATGTTATACAGCCCAACTATACACAGCTTAGAAAAATGTCCACTATTACCCCGCTTCACCCTCTGTAACATTACTTCAATTTTCTAAGTAACTTCTGTGTCCATAAAAGTCTTGCCAATAACCTTTCCACTTGACTAGAAAAGGAAAAATATATTACTAAGCGTCCACCAGAATGTTAGGGTTATTCTTAGAAATAAAATAAGAACAACAACAACAAAATCAAAGTTACACCAAAAGCACATGTCAAACTGACAAGAACTAATGTTATATCATTAGAAACCTACAAAATTGGGATCCCTGGGTGGCGCAGTGGTTTAGCGCCTGCCTTTGGCCCAGGGCGCGATCCTGGAGACCCGGGATTGAATCCCACGTCAGGCTCCCGGTGCATGGAGCCTGCTTCTCCCTCTGCCTGTGTCTCTGCCTCTCTCTCTCTCTCTCTGTGACTATCATAAATAAATAAAAATTAAAAAAAAAAAAAAAAAAAGAAACCTACAAAATTGTTTTGGTAGAAATATTAAAAAATAAATAGTAAGTACATACTCGCCCAAACTTGCATTCACACTCTCTATTACTCTAAGCAAGCTTTTCTGAAAACTTTTCAGGGAATTAGAAGTTGAAGCATGTTTACTTCAAATTTCTGTAAATAGTTACCTTTCTAATTGGTTAAAATTCAAAGGACAAAGTAACTATGTTGGCATCATGAAAATCCTTGTTTATAGTAGACCTTCACTTATGCAATCCCATTTTTATTCACTGCCTTGTACTGCATTTCCCTAGCCTCAATGTTAAGGACAATATAGGACTGATAGTACATATTACCAAAGGATTATAAAATTATTCATAAAGAAGTATGCTACATGTCTATTATTCACGTGTAATAGTTCCAACACCAAATCTGTTAACAAATCAAAATGATAGCATCATAACTGAGGCAAGAGAGAGTTTACCAACAACAAAACAATATTTTTATCTAGATTATTTTATGAAGATCCTCCTGCTGACCCATCATAGATAACTCTAAGAAGAAATCTTCATGATCTGTAGGGTGGGTACCTAAAAGAGTACTATAATAAATAGAGTTTGAATAACCTAAAAGTGCAAAGTGTGTATGTGTGTGTGTGTGGGGGGATATTTCTCACCCCCTTCCCCATGGATCAACCACCAGGAAGGAATTTCAAATTTGAAAATATCTCTAACTTGTTAAAAAATTTTAACAGTATTGAGTAAGTATATGCATATTCTCATTCCTAGAAATATGTTGTTGTTGTTGTTGTTTTTCATGAAAACTAGGAGTCGGGATCCCTGGGTGGCGCAGCGGTTTGGCGCCTGCCTTTGGCCTAGGGCGCGATCCTGGAGACCCGGGATCGAATCCCACGTCGGGCTCCCGGTGCATGGAGCCTGCTTCTCCCTCTGCCTATGTCTCTGCCTCTCTCTCTCTCTCTCTCTCTCTGTGACTATCATAAATAAATAAGAATTAAAAAATAAAATCTTAAAAAAAAAAAAAAAAAAAAAAAAAAAAAAGAAAACTAGGAGTCATTCAGATGACTCAGTTTTCATTCCTAAGGATATATATTGAAAAACTCTAGGAAAAATACCAATTATAACATGACAAAAAGACAAGGACAGTGAATAGATTATTTCAAGTAAATGGAGGAATGAATTAGAATCTCAGATTCTTTCATCTCTAATATCTTAATGAAATGAACACAGAAAATTTTATTTATTTTTTTAATTCTTTTTAAAGATTTTATTTATCTATTCATGAGAGACACAGAGAGAGAGGCAGAGACATAGAGGGAGAGGAAGGCTCCTCGCAAGAAGCCCGATGTGGGACTTGATCCCGGGACCGGGATCATGCCCTGAGCCAAAGGCAGATGCTCAACCACTGAGCCACCCAGACATCGCTTAAAGAAAATTTTAAATGACAGACTAGGCATTTCTTCCTTGGAACTAAATGTAATCACAAGAACAGGCTTTACATTCCTGCCTGAAACAACTAAAAAGGACAAAATATAAGAAACAAAGGCTTTAAATATATTGATAATCAGGTGCTGAAAGGTAATAATCTCTGAGGAGAGAGAAACAAACAAGATAATATCAATATTTTCCAAGCTTATTGCCTGGAGAGAATTTCTAGAGCTCAGCTTGAGGAGGAAGAAGTCAGGTGAGCCCCATTATCTTCCCATGTTCAGGAGTCAGATTTAGAATCCAGGGATGCCAGGCAGCTCGAGTCCACAGAGCAGCAAACCAGATAGGAAAGAACTGCACAGAGAGAAGGATCTGGAGATCTGTTGAGGGTCTTCAGCTGGGCACTGAGCAGTTCTTACATGTAGCAAAACTACCCACATTCTAGAAAAAGAACACAAAGGATCAGAAAGAACAGTAGCCTGAGCCCATAGAAAGTCAGGAATACTTCCTGTCGCCACCAACCAGAGTGCAAAACCTCATAATTCATTGAGCACTTGGTAGTATATTCAGAAGTTTTTTTCCCTGGTAGTTGGTAAAATTAGTCTTATACTAAATGATACCCTGGTATTTACAAGGAAAACATAAATGCAAGAGCAAAAAGGACCAAATGATTTTCAGATAACTCAGAGTCCAGAAAAAAAGTTCAGAAATATTTTTAGAAATATAAAAATAAGGAGTACCCATGAAGTAATACTGACTATGTTGGACATGCAAGAAAAACTTGCGAGGCATACAAAGAAGCTGGAAAATACAACCCATGGCTAGGGGAAAAATCAGAAATGACACAGATGATAGAAATATTAGATAAAGGTTAAGGGCATTAAAATATAGACTGAATTCACATGTTCATGAAGCTGGAGGAAAGATTATTTTTGAAGATATGGAAATATTTAAAAAATAGAAATTCCACAGATAAAAATATATTGTCAAAGATGAAAATTACACAGAGAGGGAAAAAGAACAGACTGTGTATTGCAAAAGAAAAGATAAATAAATTTGAAGGCAAAGCTATGATAATGATCCAAATGTAACACCAAGAGGTAACAAGAATTAAAATAAAAGGAGAAAAGAGCACCCTTTGACTAGTGTATGTATAGTTTTAGTCCCTAAAGGAAAATTAACAAAATATGAGTGATGGCTTATCAGAGAAAAATGAAAGCAAAGAAAATAATGGAACAACATCTGTAAATACTGAGGTGATAAAAGCAAAACAAAATTATCTACCTAAAACTCTTTACCCTCAAAAATATGCTTAGAGAGTACGGCAAAATAAAGATGTTTTCAGTCTATAAATAAGGCCTAAAGAATTAATGACATTATAAGAAATGCTAAAGAATTGGAATAGTAACCAGAAGAAAATTTGCTATTTTCTAGGAACTAAGGAACTAAGGAAAATTTGCTATTTTCTAGGAACTAAGGAACTAAGGAACTAAGACCGCCAATACTGATCATCCCACGGTTAAATACGAAAGACTTTTCAAATAAATATTTCAATCTCTTAAAAATCCTGATTAAATAAGAATAATGGCAATATATTGCAGAAGCTAAAATACAGGAAGAAGTAAAATATATGACAACAATAACTCCAATGCTGGGAAAAAAGCAAGTATACTGTTTTAAGTTCCTTGTGTTAACTTTGAAGTGATAGAAAGTTGAAAGTCAACTGGTTGAAGTTAAAAATATATACTATGAATTTTATTGCAACTAGTAAAATAAAACACCAAAAATTTTACCTAATAATCCAACCAATGAAGTGAAATAGAATTGTCAATATTATTCAATTAGATTAGAGGAGTAGACAACTGGTAAGACAAATAGAAAACAAACAGAAAATGGTTGATAGAAAACCAACCATATCATTAACCACATTGAATATAGATCACCTCTTATCTTCAAGTTTTTAAAACAAACACAATCGAGACGCCTGAGTAGCTCAGTGGTTGAGTCAAGGTGTGGTCCTGGAGTCCTGGGGTTGAGTCCCACGTGGGGCTCCTCTTGAGGAGCCTGATTCTCCCTCTTCATCTCTGTGTCTCTGATGAATAAATAAAATCTAAAAAAATAAATAAATAAATAAAGCAAACAGTATTTTCAAAAAGATAGTTAATATTTCATTTATAAAAGTTATAGGAATCAAAGCATCAGGTCATGAAGAAGTTTTATCTATGGTTGATATAAAAAGTATATTCCAAATTTGCATTTAATGTGTGATTAGTTTCAAATCTAAATATTATATGACAAGTGGTCTGTAAATTGTCAGTGTGGTTAAACACCAAGCTTGCCATTTTATCAGAAAAGAATCAAACCTTGCCATAAATGAATTATTAAAAGTGTATTTAAATTTAAATCCAAGTATGAAGTCCTTTGTAATCTCATTTAATGACGTAAATTTGGGGGAAAGCTGTTTGAAGACATTTGGAGACCAGTCAGGCCCTAGAGATCTTAAAGGGCTAAAATGCAATAGGTGAAATATATAGAGAGCCCTATATCTGCTATATTTTGATCCCTCAGAGCATTTGCCATTTCAAATCAAGTGCCACAGAGAAGAAATAGAAAGCTGTTTAAGCAGTGTTTGTGGAAGATTCTCTTGACTGAGTAGAAAAAGACTAGATTTTGGTGCTACTAAAGAAGGATACAAGAAGATAGGTTTCCAAACTGTGTTGTTGTGAATTGTACTAAGATATATATATTTGATCTTCATCTCTGTTCCTGGCAGCAGCCGCTTAAACCCTTGTAATTTCCTAAGTGATAAGAGCAATGGGAAAATATTTTGTTATGGTATTTGGAATTTTGTCCTGGCTCCCTAAAATAGCTCCAGAGCAACAAAGGCAAAAGGAGTGTCCTTTGTTATTCATAACAAGCCCCCTCCAACCACGAGTGAGTTTATGTTAATGAGATGATTTTTGGAAAGTTCTTAGATAACCACAGAATGAGGTTGCCTGGGAAACCAACCAGTATGTTTAGAGGGTTGGAACTTTCAGCCCCATCCCTGACCTCTGCTCTAGAAGGAGTATAGAGAGGAACTGAGGGTTGAATTAATCACCAATGGCCAATGATTTGATTAATCCTGCCTATGTAATGAAGCCTCCAGAAAATCCTAAACATTGAGATTTGGAGGACTTCCAGGTTGGTGAACACATGGAAGTGCTGGGAGGGCAGGAGTTCTGTGTCACTTCCCACTTATACGCATCTCTTCCATCTGGCTGTTCCTGAATTGTATCCTTCTATAATAAACCAGTAATCAAACAGGTAAGATTTTTCCTGAGATCTGTTAGCTGTTCTAGCAAACTATCAAACTCAAGGAGGGGATCACAGAAATCTCAGATTTATAGCCAATTTGTTGGAAGCACATATAACAACCTGGGATTTGGGATTGGCATTTGGGATTTTGTTTTTGTTTGTTTTGTTTTGTTTTGTTTTGTTTTAGTACTGAGCCCGAAGCCTGTGGGGTCAGTCTGCATTAACCTCAGGTAGATAATGTCAGAATTGAATTGAGGACACCCAAATGGAATCTACAGAAACTAGAAGAACTACTTGATTTGGGAAATCCTCACACATCTGGTGTCAGAAATGCAGGATTCTGAAAGTAGACAGACAGTTTTGTTTGTTTGTGTTCCTTTCACAGACCCAAAGGAAAGCCAAAGAAATTAGCCAAAATTCTGCTTGCACTTTTTTCTCAAGACATTTGCTGATACCTAAACTGTGTATGTCAGGGACAGGAAGAAAAGAAAGCAAGTAAATAATAATAATAATAATTAATAATAATAATAATAATGGCAAAAGCAATAATAGTAATGATATGGGAGAGCTTGGTTCTTGTCTCACAGATTTGAAGAATGAATCTCGCAAAGGAGAGGAGTAAAGGGATAGAAGTTTATTAAGTGAGGGTACAGAGAAAGCTCTCGGAAGTGAGAGAGGTCTCAACAGTGTTGCCGCTGAGGGTTTGTAGGGTTGGTCTTTCACTGGAAGTCAACCAGGCATCCTAAATCCTTTTCACATTATCTACTGGTATCACCATAGAGTAAGGACTGGTGATAACATCTTTAATGGCTTGATGGCTTGCTTCTTCTTTGCGCTCTGGTTATTCTTTGTTGGTCACAGATGACTGTCATAAAAATGACACCCTTCCTGCCCACACCTAGGGCAGGGTGCTCTGGCTTGTTCCCTTATCTCTAGTTTCCTTACACCTCAGCATTTTGGGGATTTTTGTGGGCCCTCTTCCATAACCCCCTACATAGCCCTGCCAAGCCCCATTGTCCTTAACTCAGTAATAATAATAGACTAATAGTAAGTAATAAGGGATCCCTGGGTGGCGCAGCAGTTTGGCGCCTGCCTTTGGCCCAGGGCGTGATCCTGGAGACCCGGGATTGAATCCCGCGTCGGGCTCCTGGTGCATGGAGCCTGCTTCTCCCTCTGCCTGTGTCTCTGCGCCTCTCTCTCTCTCTCTCTGTGTGTAACTATCATAAATAAATAAAAATTAAAAAAAAATGTTTAAAAAAAAAGTAAGTAATAATAGTAAGTAACATAAATTCAGCAAATCTGCAGAAAGGGCTAAAAAATCCAGATAAAGCTTTCCTCTTACAAAAATCCGAAATCTTCAGATATCTTAATCTTTATTTATATCACCATTTGCTTGTATTTTATGTCTACTAGAATAAACTGATATTCCCTTTACAATTTTTCATGTACAATCTCAGCATTTCATATAATTAATCGACATTCCACACATGACTAAATGACTGAAAACAAAAGGAAAAAAATAAATCAATAGAAATAAGCCCACATATGATCCAATTATTGATATTATTGAATTATATAGTTTACAAATTTTAAATGTAATAATCAATATAAATTTACAACTATGTATTTCTAAAACTATCATCCATATCAAAATATAGAAAATTACCATTTCATCGGAAGCATCCATTATGCCCTATCCAAGTCTACATTCACCGAAGTTAACTATAGCAGTAACAGCTATCACCAAAGCTTAGGTTTGGAGGAAAAAATACAAACATATACACGACAAAATGTATCTTGGAAACGTTTATAAACTTGAAAAGTTTTTTGTTGTTGTTGTTGTTTTGTTTTTGTTTTTGTTTTTAGGGATCACTTATAACTTTAATTTTATTTATTTAGGTTTTAGGTTTCAAGATTGTATTTCATATATTCCATTGAATGTATTTGGCATGTCTCTAAGCTCTCATTCAAGAATGGTTTTACAACTTTGTTGTTCATGATTTTGATATACTTGAGGAGTACAGGCCAGTTATTTAGTGGAATTTACCTCAATTTAGATTCAGCTGTAGTTTCCTCATGACTATATTCAGATTATGCATCTTTGACAGGAACATTACAGGGAATGGTACTTGTTCCTCTCAGTGTATCCTATCGGGAGGTCGGTTGTTGGCTTATACCTTTATTCGTGATGCTAAATCGATCACTTACTTAAGTGATCTTAGTTAAGATCCTTAGTTTAACTTAGTTAAAGTTAACCTAGTTAAAATCCTGTCTGCCGCGTTTCCTCACAAAGAGGTGAGGCTGTTTTCTCTTTTGAATTAATAGGTCATTTACAGAAATGCTTTAAGACTATATAAATATTGTGTTCCTCCTCAACTTTATCCCACTAGTTCTAACACTCATTAGTGATAAATGCCTGAATCCATTACCACAATGATACAAAATTGTCTATAGAATTAAACTGACCTAAAAGAAACTTTTTTTTTTACCTTTCCTCACTTTTTTATAAAAAAAGATCAACTAATTTTTAAACTTTCTAAAATATTCATTAGGACATTCTATTATCCCAAAAGGTATTTTGGGTTCAAATAATCTGGAAAATATTAGTTAAAAACAACCATAGTAAATTGTGTGGTACGGGCATAGGGATTAATGGAGATTGCATCAAAATATGTACAAAATGACCAGAATTATAAGATAGTGAGAGACATCTGTACAACTTTCCAATTCTGTTTGCATGTGCTTGATTTCCAAGGGCCTGTTAGATGTTAGACCACAGGTAGAAATAACAAGGCTATTCACTGAAAGAAGTTTGTTTTTTTATTATTCATTGAACACTAGGAGCTTAAATGAGTTTGGGAATTGCTCAAATAAGGTTGATATTTGGGAATCAGGGAAATGAATGAGATTTTCCCCTGGGGAGAATATTTTTACATAAAAACAGAAGTGAGTTCAGAACAAATGTGTGGGAAACATCAAGTTTTAAAAAGGCATAATAAAGGAAGGAATTCAGAAATCCTTCTCATAGAGGTAGCAGAAGCATGAGAAAGTGGTGTCTGCGTATGCAGAGTGAAAATGGAAGGCACTGTTCCTGCTTTCAGAGGACTATGGGAATAAAGACAGGAGACTCACTAGGGTGCCTAATCTAATCTAGGCAGGAAGGGTAGTCAGAGATATCCAGAGAGAGGTGACATGTATGCTGAGATTGAAATGAGGAAAAGTTACTGAGGCATGATGTTCCAATTAGAGGGAACATCATGTAAAAAGGGATAAGGCAGGCTTGTGCAGGTCAAGCTTTGGGGGCCAATCACAGGCCTACGGGGAAGATGTATGCAGAGACAAGAATTAGGAGGGCCCTATATGTCACAATTAAAAATTTGTGTTTTGCCTGAATAAAACGAGGAACCTAATAACGGATTTACTCTAGGTAAGGACCCTTTTTGGTTGAAAAAAGACATGGTATATTTTAAGGAGAACCAATTAAACATCACAAGAAAATAGGGGTCATATGCCAGATTAGTCTGTCATTACCTGTAGGAAATTGGATAGGTTACATTCTCTCTAAAATGGGAATAAGAATACCTACCATCTCATTTTTGAGACATTTGAATAAAATAATTTTTATTGTGCCTGTCCCTGAAAATGAGGTTATAGTCAGTTTTTAAAATTCTCCCCTTTTGCTTAAAAAATACCTTTCCTCTCTATTATATAAATTATCCTCAAATTCTGTAAAATATAAAAATCTTATACCATTTGCAGCATACCTCTCTGGTGCCCCACGTCACTTTTTCTTAGCCCACTGTTCTTTTTGTCTGAAATTACTATAGACAGTTCAAGACAGGCTCCTCTCCTTCTAACAAAATCTTTGCTCAAAGGTGCCAGGGTCTTCTTTAAGACTGATACCCAGTGATTGAGCTAATGCCCTGGAGGGAACCATCAAGAATAGGGGACAGAGACAGTAGCTAAATATCCCATCCTCCACCCTTCAGGCAAACAGTGTATTTGCTCCTCAGGAAGTCTCAATAGGAACAAACCTCCCCTCTCCTTTGCTTACAGGACTGGCCTCCTTAATGGATGCGTACAATGGCTTTTTATTTTCCCTATATTATTCTTTCTGACTCTTACTTGGGCTTTCTGAGATAAACTCCAAAGTAAACTACCTACTGCCAACCCCTCTCAGGCTGATTTCAAGGAAACCCAAAGTGAAATTCTATCTCATTATATTTCAAAAGAACCCATTTAATTAATTATTTAATTCTATTCTAGTAAATTGATGGATTTCTCCTCTACTTTTTTATTCTTTCTTATGAGATGTCATAACCCCAAAGCCATTTGACTGTCTGAAGTCACTATTCCTTTTTTTTTTTTTTTAAGATTTTATTTATTCATGAGAGACAGAGAGAGAGAGAGAGGCAGAGACACCAGGGCTGCCCTGAAGTCACTATTTCTTTTAACGTACAGGGATCCCTGGGTGGTGCAGCGGTTTAGTGCCTGCCTTTGGCCCAGGGCGCGATCCTGGAGACCCGGGATCGAATCCCACATCGGGCTCCCGGTGCATGGAGCCTGCTTCTCCCTCTGCCTGTGTCTCTGCCTCTCTCTCTCTCTCTCTCTGTGCGTGTGACTATCATAAATAAATAAAAATTAAAAAAAAAAAGCTCACAATAAAAAAAAATAAATAAATATTAAAAATCTGGTTACTTAGCTCATCTCCAAAAAGATTTTCCAAAACTTGTTAATTGTGCTAAAACGAAGGTTTACTAAAATATAATGCTTGACACATGTTAGATTACTTTATATATTAATATGAGTTTGATTATTTCGATTAATATGAGTTACTTTATATATTAATAGGAGTTTCTAAATGCTCTCTACAAATGAGCAGCATTTTAGAGCATTGAGTCACAGTGTTTGGCAAAGCTGGCATTGCAGTTGCCTATTGCAGCCTTACACTTCTCTTCACACTCCCTTCCCTTGCCCCCTCACCTTTTCCCTGCTGATGTAATTATAACGTATTTAGATAGAGGATCAAAACCCTCTGCTTTTGGAAGGGTAAATCTCAAAAGACTAGCTTATTTTTTAACCAAACCTGTCATAGAAACCCAATTTTATTAGTTGTGATTAGTATATGCGCAAACAAATGGCCCTCTCTGGCCAATGAGATGCAAGAAATCTCCTGCGTTAAAACTGAGGCTTTCATTCCTGAAACAAAACAGATTAAAGCAAAACCCTTCAACTCAACCTAAGGACAGATCTTCAACCTCTCCCTTATTCCTGCCTTGAATATGGCCAGGAACTTTGAAACTGATAATTAGAAATAACTTGAATTGGGATCCCTGGGTGGCACAGCAGTTTGGCGCCTGCCTTTGGCCCAGGGCGCGATCCTGGAGACCCGGGATCGAATCCCACGTCGGGCTCCCGGTGCATGGAGCCTGCTTCTCCCTCTGCCTGTGTCTCTGCCTCTCTCTCCTCTCTCTCTGTGACTATCATAAATTAAAAAAAAAAAAAAAAAAAAAAAGAAACTTGAATTGATGGCATTTTTTTTTTTTAAGATTTTATTTATTTATTCATGAGAGAAAGAGGCAGAGACACAGGCAGAAGGAGAAGCAGGGTCCCCATAAGGAGCCCACTGCAGGACTGGATCCCAGGACCTCAGGATCCCACCATGAGCCAAAGGCAGACACTCAACCACTAAGCCACCCAGGCGTCCCCAATTGATGGCATCTTTGGGACAGCTGAACTAGCACAAGTAATTGCATGTGCCTAGACTCCATATTTGTGGGGGAGAAATGCTCCTTAATTTAACTTATTTATTAGTTAATTGTTTAATACATAAAAGGTATTTATCTACTTAAATCTGAAGCCACTCCTCACCCATATAGGGAGGGAAGAGAAAGGCTAATGGTAACATTTTTCTCACAGGAGGAAAATTTTGTTTTGAATACCAAGGATTTTTGGAATATCTAATTCAGATGTTCAGGGTCCTGAGGATCCAATTTAGAGATCTTGTCAGGTATGGAAGGGAGACTGAGTAAGCAGCTAAATCTGTGAAATGCCCCCCCCTTACTGATAGGGAGAGCTAGGTTCTTGTCTCCTGGAGTTGAAGGATGAATATCCACCACAACAGAGAGTGAGTAAAGCATTAGAAGTTTATTAAGCAGATACAGAGAAAGCTCTCAGAAGTGAGAGGGGTCCCAAAAGGGTTGCCCCTGAGGGCTTTTATGGTCTGTCTTTTATTGAGAACCTATCCAGGGAGCCCAGGCCTGGAGATCCTTACGCAGTCCTGGTTTGAGTGGGGACTATTCATAACACCTTAATGACTTATTTCTTCGTGGCCTGGTGAGTTTCTGTGATTACTCAGTAGGCCATTTTGGAGCTAGAGAACCAGGTGTTTTGTTTTGTTTTTTGTTTTTTTGTTTTTCTGTTTTTTACTATCTTATGTCTGTTTTCTTGGGAAGGGTGGGAGCCTGACCCCAGGGCCTCTCTGTGTCCTTGGAGTTTATGGGAGCCCACAGATTCCTGGGAGCCTGACTCTGAGCCTTTCCTTATCTTTCCCTGCCTAGCCCCATCTGCCCCTAACTCCTTCCTACAGCATTACCTCATTTAGGCGGAGTCTAACATTTTAAGTGTTGTGATTTCCAGTAAGAACAATGTTTGAAGATACCAAATGTGATCATAATCTTCAGAGTTATATAAATAACTAATTAAAATATTAACCATATTGAATTTTTAAAATTAAAGCTTATTTTACATTTCTCTGTCAGAAACATCTATCTATTCTTAGATTAAAAGGTTAGATGACAGCAGGAATTTGACCTAATTGTAGATAATCTTATTTATGACATTTACTAAGCTCAGCAGCAATAAGCTAGGGAGTTTGGTCATTTTCCCAAGAAGCATTATTGAAATTTAAAAACATTGATACATTAAAACATGCAAAACTTAGTTGTTGTTGTTTTCTTTAGTAGCTTAGCTACAGTTTTGCACATTATATTCTTGGTACAAAAATGACTCGTAAATTAAAACTGGCACCTGATAGCTAAATAAAATAGCAGTGAGAGAGAACAGAAAGTTCACCTTTTTAACTATCCTTTACTAGTATTAAATATTAGATTATTTTCATAAACAGCAATTTTTGTGCGAATACATGATTTTCAAGATTGAATGTTAAATATTCCCTTTTTTCCCTGGACAAATCTGCCTTTTGACCTTTTATTTGTAAAATAATATCAGCTTAGAAAATAGTCAAAATTTATTCTTTTTATGTCTCATTGCATCTTAAGGATTTAAGTAAAAGTGAATACAAAATAGTGCACACTTATTTTAATTGTTTTTAGATGCATGATAAAAGAAATGAGCTAGAAATCACAAAAATATGATTAGGTAGTCAGACATAGGCAATAGGCCTTTGGGAACATCTAGCAGTGTCCATATAGAGGTCAATTACATGGTCAAATATGGTGATATTGTTTTTCAGATAGACTCTATGTTTTTAAGTAGTTTTAAGTTCACAACAAAATTGAGCAAAACATACAGAGAGTTTTCACATATATACTCTGTCTCACATGTGCATAGCTTCCCTTCAAATCAACATTCCTCACCAGAATGGTACGTTTGGTACAATTGATGAAGGAACACTGACAAAACATTATCACGCAAAGTCCGTAGTTTACATTAGAGTTCACTTTTGGCGTTGTATGTTTTACATTTTATTGTTTTGACAAATAATGATGTGTATCCCCCATTATATTATCATATAGAAAATACAAACAGATCAACACATATGAAAAGAGGTGGAGAACTGAATATTGACCCAGTAAACCTAAATAGCCAAGAAAATTAATCTGTGTAAGTACATGTGGAAAAATCCACGTATTTTAAATACTTGTTTTCACTTAGTAATTATTAATAAGTTGCACTATTTCTTGTGAGGCTGTGTGTAGTTTTTGAGTTGAGATAAAATAACATACTATAAAATCCAACCTTTTGAAATGAACAACTTAGTGCTTTTTTAGTCCATTCATAGCTTTACAGCCATCACCACTAATTTGAAAACATTTTGATAACTCCAAAAAGAAGCCTGGTTCCCATTATTAGGGAGCTCTTCTTTATGCCCTTCCCCCAGCCTCTGGTAAAGATTAATCAACTTTCTGTCTCTAAGATTTTTCTTTTTTGGACATTTCATATAAATGGAATCAAACACCATGTGGCCTTGTGTGTCTATCCTCTTTCACTTAGCATAATGTTATCAAGGTATATCAATGTTGTAGCATGTATTTGTAACTATTCCTTTTTGTGAATGAATAATATCCCATTATTATGCACATATCACATTTTGTTTATGCATTCATCAACTGATGGGCATTGGGTTGTTTTCCCACTTTTTTTGGCTATTATGAATATTGCTGCTGTGAACATTTATGTAAAAGTTTTTTTGTAAATATATTTTTAATTCTCTTGGCTATATGACTGGAAGTAGAATTGCTGGGTTATATAGTAATGCAGAGTTTAACTATTTCGGGACCCACCAAACTATTTTCCAAAATGCTTACAAAATTTTACATGCCTAAAAGCAATGCGTGACAATTTCAATCTCTGTACATCCTCACCAACACTTGATGTTTTCCATCTCCTTTTTTATAGTTATCATTGTAAGTGTAAAGTGATATCTCATTATGATTTTCATATTCCTAATGACAAATGATGTTAAATATCTTTTCATGTGCTTATTGGCAATTTGAATATCTCCTTGGATGAAATGACTATTCAAATACTTCACCCATTTTTTGCCTGGGTGGCTCAGTTGGTTAAATGACCAACTCTTGCTTTCATCTCAGGGTCGTGAGATCAAGCCCTGCATCTGGCTCCATGATCAGCACGGAGTCTACTTAAGATTCTCTCTCCCTCACCCCCCTCTTCTGCCCTTCCCATGCTCGCCCTCTCTCTCTAAAATAAATAAATAAGTAAGTAAATAAATAAATAAATAAAATCTTAAAATAATAATAATAAATTTAATAATAAATAAAATTTTAATAATAAATAAAGTCTTAAAAATGAAAGCAAAAACAAATACTTTGCCTTTTTTTATTTGGGTTGTGTATCTTATTTAATGTTGAGTTGCAGGAGTCTTTTTTTTAATATTTTCTGGATACAAGTCCCTCATGAGACATATTCACAAATAATTTACCCTTTTCTGTGAGTTTCTGGATTTTGTTCTTTGAACCACAAGTTTCTTAAACTTATGAAATCAACTTAACTTTTTTTTTTCTTCTGTTACATGTACTTTAGTGCCGTATACAAGAAACCATTGTCAACCCAAGCACATGAAAACCTGCCTATGTTATTCTCTAAAGTTTTAGGACTTTAACACTTTAAGTTTTTGATCTATGTTAGTTGTTATATGTGGTGTGATGTATGCGTCCAAACTTAGTATTGGATATTCAATTTTCATAGCACTGACCCTTGTAAAGACTATACTTTCCTTGTTGCAATGTCCTTCACACCATAGTGAAGATTAAATTGGCCATATATGTAGGCATTTCTTTCTGAATTTTCAATTCTACTCAGTTCATCTACTGGTACATCTTTATTCCAGTACCACACTGTCTTGATCATTATAACTTTTGGTATATTTTATTTTTGAAATTATTATTTGCTATTTTGTGTCCTTCATATTTCCATATGAATATTAGGAGCAGCTTGTCGATTTCTGCCATGAGGAAAAAAATAGCTAAGTTTTTGAGATTTGGTATGTTTAGCATTGAATGTGTGAAACAATTTTAGCAATACAAACAACTTAATAATTAGTCTTCTAATTCATGGACACAGGGTAACTTTCCTTTTATTTCGATATTTTTTTCTTTCAAAGACATTTTACATTTTTAAGTGTACAAGTCATGTACTTCTTTCATTAAATTTATTCCTAAATAATTTACTCTTTTTGATGCTATTGTAAATGGAACTATTTTCTTCATTTCTTTTATAGATTATTTATTGCTACTGTTTAGAAATATAATGGATTTTTTATTGACCTGGTTTCTCCAGGTTAATGAATTTATTATATCAGATAGTCTTTTTGTGGATTTATTATGGTATTTCAGGGACAAGATGATGTCATCTCTGAACGGAAATAATTTTACTTCTTCCTTTCCAAACTGGTTATCTTTTATTGATTTTTTTTTTTTTACCCGATTTCTCTTCATCTTTAGACAATGTTGAGTAGAGTGAAGAACAAGACATTCTTTTCTTGTTCATCTGAGAAGGTAATCTATCAGTCTCACAATCAGTTATAATATTAGCTGTGAGTTTTTCATAGATTACTTTTATCAGGTTAAGGAAGTTCTATTAATAGTGTTTTGAGTGATTTTATCATGAAATGTTGTTAGGCAATTTCAAATGTTTTTTTCTGTGTCAATTGAAATGATTATGTGATTTCTGTTTCTGTCTTTCAACTATTTATATGGAGCATTATATTAATTGATTTTCCAATGTTAAACGAACTTTACATTCCTGAGATAAATCTTTCTTAACCATGGTATTTAATCCTTTTTATAAATGACTGGATTTGTTTTGCAAGTATTTGTTGAGGATTTCTGCATCTGTATTCATAAGAGATTTTGTCTGTACTTTTCTTTCCTGTGAGGATTTGATTTAGTTATCTGGTTATAATGACTCATAAAATGAGTTGGAAAGTACACTCTCAATTTTTTTAGAAGTATTTGTAAAGGATTGGGTTGATTTCTTAAATGTGTAGTAGAATTCATCAGTGAACCCATATTTTCCTGAGTCTTTCTTTATGGGAAGTTTTATAGTTATTAATTTGACATCTTTACTTGTCATGGGCTTATTCATACTTTCTATTTATTCTTGATGTTCAATAATTTGTGTCATTCAAGGAATTTGTCTATTCTGTCTAAACTATCTAAGTTATCTAATTTTTTCATGGTGTTCCCACAAATGCTTTTTTATTCTGTAAAGTCAGGAGTGACGTACCTTTAATTATTTCCAATTTTAATAATTTGACTTTCTCTAATGTTTTATTGGTTAGTATGGGTAAATATCTGTCAATTTTGTTGTTCTTTTCAAAGAACCAAATTTCGTTTCATTGACTTTTCACCCTATGTTCTATTTTATAAGTTTTTGCTCTAATCTTTATGACCCTTTCTTCTACTTGTTTGGGTTCAGGTCATTCTTCTTCTTCTAGTTTCTTAAGTTAAAGGTTAGCTTATTGATTTGAGCTCTTTTTGTTCTTTCTTAAAAGGATATTTTTTTACAGAACCTAGCTGTACATTATGTGCTTTAAAAATAATAATTTTAGTTATACAAAATAAAACAATCAATTCTTAAAGCATTTTGTTTAGAGTCTTAGTTATATGTGTCTTTGATAGCTAATATCTTCCACAGAAAAAATTAATATATGTTCATGTGTCTCAAAAATCATATTCTTTTAGTGAGGTATGCTTCCTAATAAAAGCTAACACAGATAATAAAAATACCCGGAATTTAGGCTTAGAATGAATTAGATCAAATTTTTATTTTTATTCACTGTGTAACTGTAATCAAATCAGTTAACCATCCTGATCCAAGTACTGGATACATAGATTATTATTACCCCCGACAGTTTTAAGTGCAGTGCCAGTCACATTGGATTTCAATGACTGAGTACATTGTATATTGTTTTTTCTATTATAACACCCAGGGACGGACCAGTATCTGCTACTATAAACAGGGTTTCCAAAGTTTGGAATTAGGACAGTGAGAGGATTTGGGACTTAAATATACCTTTACCTATTTTGTAAATTTGCTTAGGACTTATTTAGTTATGATTTTTAGGATGTATTAATGATTCATTTCTGATATAGTCTTTAAATATAAATTAAGCACAACAGTGTAAATATACGTAACACTACTGAAGACTAAACTTTAAAATGACTTAGATGGGAAGTTTCGCTGTGTACATTTTACTGCGATTAAAATGAAAAAAGAGGGCAGCCTGGGTGGCTCAGCGGTTTAGAGCCACCAGCCCAGGGCGTGATCTCGGGACCAGATTGGGTCCCACATGGGGCTCCCTGCATGGGGCCTGCTTCTCCCTCTGGCTCAGTCTGTTTCTCTCTCTCTCTCTCTCTGTGTCTCTCATGAATAAATAAATAAAATCTTGAAAAAAGAAAAAATGTAAAAAAATAGGCATTTATAGCTATAAATTAGCCTCTATGTGCTTTTACACTTCATTTAATATTTAGTTTGTTTTCATTTTTATTTATCTCACTATTTTTTTTTTAAATTTCCTTGCAACTTTTTTCTTCAACCTAATGTTTAAGACTAAGATGTGAATTTTCACATATTTGCCAATTTTCAAATTGTCTTTCTGTGTTGATTTATAATTTTATTCCATTGTTATGAGTGGATCTATTTTATGATATAAATTCCTTTCAGATTAGTTGCAACTTTTAAAATAGCCTAACGTATGGTCTATCTTGGCAAATATTCCATGTATACCAGAGAAGAATGTGTATTTGCTGCTATAAATTAGAGAGCTCTGTAGAAGTTTATTATGTTCACTTGTCTTACAGTGTTTTTCCGGTCTACTCTCTTCTTACTGATTCTTTTTATTATTGTTTTGCCGTTTATTGAAAGTAAGATATTAAAGTTTCCAAGTGGAATTGAATCTTCTAATTTCCTCTTCATGTTCAATACATTTTTAGTATTCTGTTTTTGGAGAGACATTTTAGATTTATAACAAAATTCAGAAAGAGGTACCTAGATTTCCCATACCTCTCCTGCCCACGCACATATATAACCTCCCCCATTATCAATATCACTTGCCAGAATGGTACATTTTTTACCAAGGTTGAACCTATATAGACACATCATATTAACCCAAAGTCCATAATTTACATGTCAATTCATTCTTGATGTTGTATATTCTATGACTTTGAACAAATGTATAATAACACACAGTCATTATTACAATATACAGAGTATTTTCACTGCCCTAAAAATCCTCTGTGCACTGCCTGTTCATCTATGCCCCCTCCCTACCTCTGGCACTTACTATTTTATTGACTCCATAGTTTTACTTTTTGCAGAATGACATGGATTTGGAATCATACAGTATGCAGCCTTCTCAAATCAACTTCTTTCACTTAGTAATATTTATGCTTAAGTTTCCTCCATGTTTCATTTCAGTTTTGTCCATGTCTTTTCACGGCTTGATAGTACACCTCTTTTTGGTTATGAATAATATTTCATTGTCTGTATACACTACAGTTTATTTATCCATTCACTTACTGAAGGACATCTTGGTTGCTTCCAAGTTTTGGCAAGTATGACTAAAACTGTGATAAACATTCCCACATATGTTTTTGTGTGGACACACATTTTCAACTCCTTTGCATAAATACCAAAGAGTGCAATTTCTAGATCATATGGTAATAGTATATTTTATTTTTTAAAAACTGGATAAATTGTCTTCCAATGTGTCTGTATCATTTTGCACTCCCACTACCAATGAAAGAGTTCCTACTGCTACACATCCTCTGCAGAATTTGGTATTTTCAGTGTTCTGGATTTTGGCTATTCTAGTAGGCATGTGGTGGTTTCTTATTGTTGTTTTAATTTGTATTTCCCTGATGACGTATGATGTTGGGCATCTTTCCATATGTTTATTTGCCATTTGTGTATCTTCCTTTCTGATATATTTTTTGAGGTCTTTGGCCCATTTTTATTTGTTTTCTTATTGTTGATCTTTAAGAGTTCTTTGTATATTTTGGATAATAGTCTTTAATCAGATGCATATTTGCAAATATTTTTTCCCAGTCTGGGGCTTGTCTTCTAATTCTTTTGATAACGTTTTTGTGGAGAAGCTTTTAAATGAAGACTCAATAAATGTTAATTAGTTTTTTCTTTCATGGATTGTGTGTTTGTTGCTGTACGTAAAAAGATATGGCCATCCTTAAGGTCATCTAGGTCCTCTGCCATGTTATCTTCCAGGAGTTTCATAGTTTTGCATTTTATATTTATGTCTATAATTTATTTTCCGTTAATTATTATGAGAGGTGTAAGGTCTAGATTCTTTTTTTTTTTTTTTTGCATATAAATGTCTAGTTGTTCCAGCACCATTTTTTGAAGAGACTTTTTGATTTATTGTATTACCTTTGCCACTTTGTCAAAGATTAGTTAACTGTGTTTATGGGAGTCTATTCCTAGGCTGCTTGTTCTGTTCCATTGGTCTATTTGTCTACTCTTTCACCCCTACCATACCGTCTTAATTATTTTAGCTTTATAGAAAGTCTTAAAGTTGGGTAATATCAGTCCTCTGATTTTGTTCTCCAATAATATGGTGTTGACTATTCTGGTATATCTTTTGCATCTCCATATGAACTCTATATAAACTCCCCATATAAATTTTGGAATCATTTTATTGATGTCCATAAAACAATTGGCTGGTATTTCAATTGGGATTATATTAAGATGTGTAGATCAAGGTGCGAAGAACTTTTTTTTTTTTAACTTTTTTTTTTTTATTTTATTTATGGTAGTCACACAGAGAGAGAGAGCGAGGCAGAGACATAGGCAGAGGGAGAAGCAAGCTCCATGCACCAGGAGCCCGATGTGGGATTCGATCCCAAGTCTCCAGGATCGCGCCCTCGGCCAAAGGCAGGCGCCAAACCACTGCGCCACCC